>NC_053392.1:25736344-25973846 GCF_905171765.1 Bufo bufo | reverse complement strand
TTTCTTAAAGTAATGATGGCCACTCGTTTTTCTTTACTTAGCTGCTTTTTTCTTGCCATAATACAAATTCTAACAGTCTACTCAGTAGGACTATCAGCTGTGTATCCACTTGACTTCTCCTCAACGCAACTGATGGTCCCAACCCCATTTATAAGGCAAGAAATCCCACTTATTAAACCTGACAGGGCACACCTGTGAAGTGAAAACCATTTCAGGGGACTACCTTTTGAAGCTCATCAAGAGAATGCCAAGAGTGTGCAAAGCAGTAATCAAAGCAAAAGGTGGCTACTTTGAAGAACCTAGAATATGACATATTTTCAGTTGTTTCACACTTGTTTGTTATGTATATAATTCCACATGTGTTAATTCATAGTTTTGATGCCTTCAGTGTGAATCTACAATTTTCATAGTCATGAAAATAAAGAAAACTCTTTGAATGAGAAGGTGTCCAAACTTTTGGTCTGTACTGTATATATATATATATATATATATATAAAAAAAACTTTAGATTACTAAATAATTTTATTGTTTAAAATAAAAATATTACAACATTACAAACTCATAGATATGACAAAGAAGCAATCTTACAACCCTTTCTAAAAATAATGAATATAGTATGTGATAATATCCCTTCGGTTCAAGGCTTATCTTATTTTAGTGCAATTATCTCACACATGGATAATAATTTTGCAATCTTTTTTTCATATATTTTTATTTTTTATTTTTATAATTATTCCTATTTTACTTTTAAGTGTATTTTTATCTGTATTTTTATATTTTAATATATGTATTTACAAAAAATCTATAGCTGTATATGCAATACCTATTTTTAGCACATTTTTTTCTTTCAAATATACTGGGACTGGGTGGCTCAGTAAGGTGTTGAAACCTCAATATTCATAGAGCTTTTGATGTCAGTTCCTGCACGCAATCTAATACAGTGCACAGGTTCATACCAATATCTGTACTGTATATTAGATTGAATTTTCTGCCATGCAGCTATATTATTGGTTTGATGTCTAAGCTATATGACACCTATATGTATCTAAGTTATATGACAGCTATATGTATCTAAGCTATATGACAGCTATATGTATCTAAGTTATATGACAGCTATATGTATCTAAGCTATATGACAGCTATATGTATCTAAGCTATATGACAGCTATATGTATCTAAGCTATATGACGGTTATATGTTTCTAAGTTACATGGAAGCTATATGTATCGAATCCACATGGCAGCTATAGGTATCTAAGCTATATGACGGCTATATGTATCGAAGCTATATGACAGCTATATGTATCTTAGCTCTATGACACCTATATGTATCTAAGCTATGACAGCTATATATATCTAATATAGCTTAGATACATATAGCAGTCATATAGCTTAGATACATATAGCCGTCATATAGCTTAGTTACATATAGCTGTCATATGACGGCTATATGTATCTAAGCCATATAATGGCTATATGTATCTAAGCTATATGACACCTAGATGAATCTAAGCTATATGACTATTATATGTATCTAAGCTATATAACTGCTTTAAGTATCTAAGATATATGACGCTATATGTATCTAAGCTATATGACACTTATATGTATCTAAGCTATAACAGATATATCTATCTAATATAGCTTAGATACATATAGCTGCCATGTGGCTTAGATACATATAGGTGTCTTATAGCTTAGATACATATAGCAGCCATAGAGCTTAGATACATATAGGTGTCATATAGCTTAGATACATATAGGTCTCATATAGCTTAGATACATACAGCTTTCATATAGCTTAGATACATATAGCTGTCATATAGCTTAGATACATATAGCAGTCATATAGCTTAGATACATATAGCAGTCATAGAGTTTAGATAGATATAGGTGTCATATAGCTTAGATACATATAGCAGTCATATAGCTCAGATACATATTGGTGTCTTATAGCTTAGATACATATAGCAGTCATATAGCTTAGATACATATAGGTGTCATAAAGCTAAGATACATAAAGCAGTCATATAGCTTAGATACATATAGGTTTCATATAGCTTAGATACATATATCAGTCAGAGATCTTAGATACATATAGCAGTATGTATGTAAGCTCTATGACACCTATATGTATCTAAGCTATATGACACCTATATGTATCTAAGCTATAAGACATATATATGTATCTAAGCTATATGACACCTATATGTATCTAAGCTCTATGACTGCTATATGTATCTAAGCTCTATGAAACATATATGTATCTAAACTATATGACGGCTATATGTATCTAAGCTATATGACGGTTTTCCCGTTTCGTCCTCCGGCAGCACAGAATGGGTTAACTTCGTCGTCATCTCTTTCCAGGACCACCCACCTAGAACATATTAGTTTAACAATTAATCAATGAATTAACTCTCCTATAAGATGCCCTCTCCCACAATGCCTCCTTGTGTTTTTTTTTTGTCCTCATCCGAGGATGAAGCCCACCTATCGTCCGGCCGTTATACCTTGTTGTGACAAGGTTCAGAGGCCGCAATATGGGGATAGCCATGTGTTCCTGGCTCCATAGCTGACCGCTAGCGCCTGATTTGATCGGGGTCTGAAGTTTCACAATGGGAGACACAAGTACTTACAGTGAGAGCTCCGATGGCCGCACTTCCTGGTTCTTGGAACGCATGTGGAACGCAGGCGCAGGGCGTCTGACGTCATCTGAAGCGGCCTCCCTCCCGATCTGGGCCAAATTTGAATTTAAAAGTGTGGTTTTGCAGAGCTCCGGTGCCTGTGTGCCTGGCAGCCGAGCTCTAGTGTTTTTAAAGGTATAGGCCTGTCCTATTGTCAGGCAAACCTTTTGTTAAATATGGTAACCTAATTCTTTACTCTGCTGAATGTTTAAATTTCCTAATAAATCTGCTTTCTCAATTCAGATGTCCAGTACGTTCGGCAGAGGGGAAAATTTTTCCCGCAAGAGTAAGCGTAGGATGTGCCAGTCATGTGAGCAGCCACTTCCAGATGACTTCCCTCAGGACCTCTGCATTAGGTGCCATCGGGATACCCAGGAACCCTCTCCGCCAAGAAAAAAACGGAGGTCTAGCTCTCCTATCTGTATTTCTTGTCTCCAGCCCCTACCGGATAACCACGCCACCAATATCTGTGAGCAATGTTCTCACGCTGATGAGTCCTCTGATGACGATACAAGCAAGATGGTTTCCCTCTTTAAATCCTTCCTTAAAAAATCCAAGGCAAAGAAGAAAGGTACCAAGAGGAGACCGCGTTCCCCATCCTCGTCCGAGAAATCGTCACGCTCCGAAGGAGAGATCTCCTCATTTTCTGATTCTCCCGTTATGGAGGATAATTTTTTATTTGATAAGGCAGACACAAATCAGCTGATTAAAGAGGTCAAGAATATTATGGAAACCAATAAAGAAAAATGCAGCAAACATAATGAAGAGGATCTTTTTTATTTTCCTAAAAAGAAGGCGTCAGTGTTCCCTGGGCACCCAGTCTTGGATGCAGTAATGTCTAAAGAGTGGGAAAATCCGGTAGGAAGAATAAATCTAGGTTCCAGATTTAGAAGTGTATACAAGACGGATCCAGTGGAATCATCCTCCCTAAAGTGGACCCGGCTGTAGCTAGATTGGCTAAAAGATCATTTTTTCCTTCTGACGATTCATCCTTGTTGAAGGATCCTATGAAAAAAAAAGCCGATGGTCTCCTCAAAAGACAACATACATATCTCGCTTCTCTTAATAAAGCAGCGATGGCGACCGTTCCTGTTGCTCGAGCACTTAGAGTGTGGCTCAGTCACCTTGGCAGGGATATTGAAGATGGGGTATCAAGAGAAGAGCTTCTCAAGCAATTACCTACACTTAAATCAGCAGCAGAATTTCTCTGTGATTTCCCGGTTGATACGATACGATTATGTGCCAAGAACATGGCATTAGCCAACTCAATCCGTAGATCTCTCTGGCTGAAGATTTGGTCGGGCGACTCCTCTTCAAAAAACAACCTGTGTGCCCTCCCCTTTGAACCTGGGAAGCTGTTTGGATCACAGTTAGATAAACTGCTGGAGGCTAATAAGGAAGATAAGGCCTTGAACTTTCCGCAACCCAGACGCAGGGACAAGACCAGGTTTTTTCGTCCCTATAGGGGACAAGATTCAAGAAGATCAAGCTTCAGAGGACGGTCTGGACGAGGAAGATCTGATCGAAGAGCCTGGACCTCCTCAGAAAAGTCCAAAAGAAAGGGAGAGGACATCAGACCCCCGAAATCTGAGTTCTGACGCCAGAAGACAGAAATTAGGAGGTCGGTTGTCTCTCTTCTACGAGAACTGGTGTCACATCACTTCAGACATCTTGGTCCTAGGGATTATAAGAAGAGGTTATCTACTAGAACTCGATCATATACCAAGAAACAGATTTGTACTCAGCAAGGGAGAGAATCCACACGTCTTTCTACTGCTAAACGAGTTCCTAGGCAAAGGAGTTCTGGAAAAAGTTCCAAAGTCTCAGAAGAATTCGGGAGTATATTCCAGGATCTTTTGTATTCCAAAAAGAGATGGCAAGAGTTGGTTGATTATAGACCTCCGCTACCTGAACCGTTATAAGAAGAAAATTCACTTCAAAATGGAGACAATAAGATCCATCACTGCCGTTCTCAGGGGGAAGGTGTTTATGGCGTCGCTAGACCTGAAGGACGCGTACCTCCATGTCCCAATAAGTCAAGAGTCAAGAAAATTCTTAAGAGTGGCCATCAAGAGGAATGGGGTGACACTCCACTACCAGTTCAAGGCCCTGCCATTTGGTCTTTGCTCAGCCCCAAGAGTCTTTACGAAGATAGCTGTGGTAATTGCAGTAACACTGCGCCTCCAAGGGATTCAGATATTCCCCTACCTGGACGACTGGCTTATTGCAGCAGAATCGGAAGTCCTACTACATTTACATCTAAAGAAGACTATAGAACTCCTACAATCGGTGGGATTCCTAGTGAACTGGGAGAAGTCGGATATCGTCCCAGCCACCTCCAAGACCTTCTTGGGATTCACAATAGACACAGGGGCTATGAAGCTCTATCTCCCCCCTGGGAAAGTAGGGACCCTAAAGAAAGAAATAAAAATATTGATGTCGCTTCATTCCCCATCAATCCGCAGAGTGATGAAGACACTCGGCCATCTCACGTCAGTCTCAGATGCTGTTCCCTGGGCGAATATTCACAGCCGAGATCTGCAACGAGATATGCTACGTGCCTGGCGTCGGAACAGATTCAAATTGGACGCAAGAATGAGGATGAGACCCTCTACTATCCAGAGCCTCAGATGGTGGCTACGCACGAGCCATTTGACTATGGGAAAAAATTTCCGGTTTCTTACCCCAGTGATCATCACCACAGATGCTTCCGGTCAAGGATGGGGAGCTCACCTCCAGGACAAATGGGTGCAGGGTCTCTGGTCTTCCAAGGAGAAGAAACAATCCTCCAACTACAAAGAGATGAAAGCAGTCCTGTTAGCCCTTCACCGGTTCAAAACCGATGTATCAGGGAAACCAGTATTGATCCGGTCAGACAACCTATCGACCGTATTTTATTTGAACAAGCAAGGTGGAACAAAAAGCTCTCGTCTTCTGAGGCTATGCAAGAAGATATTCAAGTAGGCAGAATTACATCTGCTGGAATTAAAAGCAATGCATATCAGAGCTTGCTACAATACTCGAGCGGACCATCTGAGCAGGAAGACGATCAATCAAGCCGACTGGGAGCTCAACCCAATCATCTTTCAACAGATCATATCCAGATGGGGGACGCCAACCTGGGATCTGATGGCGTCAGCAAAATACAAGAAGCTGGGCAACCCCACTGTGGTAGACGCATTCTCTATGAATTGGAGACACCTGTCAGTCTACATCTTCCCTCCAGTTCCCCTTATCCCGAGAGTCCTGAGGAAAATAGTAGAGGAGAAACCTCAAGCCATAATAATAGCTCATTTTTGGCCGAGGAGGTGGTGGTTCCCGCTCCTATTCCAGCTGTCCAAAGGCAACTTCTGGAAACTACGTCCGGATCTTCTGATTCAGAATGGGCTGCATCACCAGAGTCTGGACCGTCTACACCTTACTGCTTGGAGGCTGAAAGAAGTAGATTAGAGGGAAAAGGCCTCTCACAATCAGTTGTTAATACGCTGCTTTCTTCCAGAAAAGATTCTACGAATAGAAAATATGCTAAAGTCTGGAGAAGGTTTATGTCCTGGATGTCGGAGACTGGCCATGAAAATATTTATGTTTCCTCCATCCTTCAGTTTCTCCAAGATGGATTCCAGAAAGGGCTAAAGCCCAATATCCTGAGATCACATATGACCGCTATTAATTCCATGACTGAGAATAAATACCTCCATCATCCGTTGATCGTGAGATTTTTTAAAGCGGTCCGAAGACTTAATCCTACGCATAGGGATCCGTTTCCGGTCTGGGATCTTTCCTTGGTTCTGAAAAGACTGACCCTTTCTCCATTTGAACCATTGGAAGAGGCTGACCTCAAGTGGCTCTCTTACAAAGCACTCTTTCTCACAGCCATCACTTCTGCAAAAAGATTGGGGGAACTCCAAGCCTTATCGTCCAAGTTTCCATACTTGCGTTTCCTTCCGGATGGAATTCTGCTTCGCACCATGCCATTCTTCATACCCAAGGAAGCATTCCTTCCTGTATTCTGTCCGGAACCTCTTGATGAACAACAGAGTCTCTGCCATACCTTGGATGTGAAGAGAGCGTTAGAGATCTATCTCCAAAGAACAGGAGAATTCAGAAGCAGTGAAAACCTGTTTATTCTTTTCTCTGGCCCAAGGAAAGGACTCTCTCCTTCCAAAGATACCCTTGCACGATTCTGGAAGCTTATTCTCTTGAGGCCATACCTCCTCCTTTCCCCATCAGAGCGCACTCCACCAGAGCCACAGCCACTTCCTGGGCAGAGATGGCGCAGGTTCCGATAGAAGAGATTTGCAATGCGGCATCTTGGTCTTCATCTGTCACCTTCGTGAAACACTACCGTCTGGACATCAACGCTAAGAGCTCAGCCTTTGGCACTGGAGTATTGTCGGCAGCTCTTTCTGAAACTCCCCCCCCTTTGAGATCTATAAAAATCCCATTCTGTGCTGCCGGAGGACGAAACGGGAAAAGAAAAATTCTTACCGGGATTTTACTTTCCTTGAGTCCGGAGGCAGCACAAGTATACCCTTCCTAATAAATTCTTTTTTTTTGGAACCAATATTTGTCGGAGTCTATACTTTTAAACACAAGGAGGCATTGTGGGAGAGGGCATCTTATATGAGAGTTAATTCATTGATTAATTGTTAAACTAATATGTTCTAGGTGGGCGGTCCTGGAAAGAGATGACGACGAAGTTAACCCATTCTGTGCTGCCTCCGGACTCAAGGAAAGTAAAATCCTGGTAAGAATTTTTCCTATATGTATCTAAGTTACATGGAAGCTATATGTATCGAATCCACATGGCAGCTATAGGTATCTAAGCTATATGACGGCTATATGTATCTAAGCTAAATGACGGCTATATGTATCTAAGCTATATGACAGCTATATGTATCTTAGCTCTATGACACCTATATGTATCTAAGCTATGACAGCTATATATATCTAATATAGCTTAGATACATATAGCAGTCATATAGCTTAGATACATATAGCCGTCATATAGCTTAGTTACATATAGCTGTCATATGATGGCTATATGTATCTAAGCCATATAATGGCTATATGTATCTAAGCTATATGACACCTAGATGAATCTAAGCTATATGACTATTATATGTATCTAAGCTATATAACTGCTTTAAGTATCTAAGATATATGACGCTATATGTATCTAAGCTATATGACACTTATATGTATCTAAGCTATAACAGATATATCTATCTAATATAGCTTAGATACATATAGCTGCCATGTGGCTTAGATACATATAGGTGTTATATAGCTTAGATACATATAGCAGCCATAGAGCTTAGATACATATAGGTGTCATATAGCTTAGATACATATAGGTCTCATATAGCTTAGATACATACAGCTGTCATATAGCTTAGATACATATAGCTGTCATATAGCTTAGATACATATAGCAGTCATATAGCTTAGATACATATAGCAGTCATAGAGTTTAGATAGATATAGGTGTCATATAGCTTAGATACATATAGCAGTCATATAGCTCAGATACATATTGGTGTCTTATAGCTTAGATACATATAGCAGTCATATAGCTTAGATACATATAGGTTTCATATAGCTTAGATACATATATCAGTCAGAGATCTTAGATACATATAGCAGTATGTATGTAAGCTCTATGACACCTATATGTATCTAAGCTATATGACACCTATATGTATCTAAGCTATAAGACAGATATATGTATCTAAGCTATATGACACCTATATGTATCTAAGCTATATGACTGCTATATGTATCTAAGCTCTATGAAACATATATGTATCTAAACTATATGACGGCTATATGTATCTAAGCTCTATGACACCTATATGTATCTAAGCTATATGACAGCTATATGTATCTAAGCTATATGACAGCTATATGTATTTAAGCTATATGACTGCTATATGTATCTAAGCTCTATGACACCTATATTTATCTAAGCTATATGACACCTATATGTATCTAAACTATATGACAGCTATATGTATCTAAGCTCTATGGCACCTATATGTATCTAAGGTCTATGACACCTATATGTATCTAAGCTCTATGACACCTATATGTATCTAAGCTATATGACACCTATATGTATCTAAGCTATATGACACCTATATGTATCTAAGCTATATCACAGCAATATCTATATTATGGACAGTGATTTCCTCTGTGATGTTCCTGGGGGTGGTTTTGAGCTACCAGCTGGGGCTAGTAAAGATCGCCAGACGCAGGGCAGCGGGCACACTGGTGGACCGGAGGGAGGGAGCTTTGGAATCCATGGACTCTTTCTTCACGGCTGCCGGCACTGATAAGGATCGCGCATGAGCGATCCCTCACAGGAGCCGCGGCAGCCAGATACAGAAAGACAGGGGGCGGGCACCAAAGGCTCTGACATTTCCTTTACAGAGTCGGGCCCCTACCTCAAGCAGGGAGAAGCCTGTAAACGAGACGTCACCGCCGGAGCCTGGTGAGTGAGCCAGGGGTCACGTGACCCGCATCGGGCGTGTGGAAACACAGCAGAATAAATAATGAATGTACCTTAGAAATGTGTTTTTAATAATGTTTTAAGCCACCTTAACATATATTGATTTAAGTCGGATAACCCCTTTAATTAAAAAAACTGATTGAGGAAGATCCAGACCGATACGAGAGTAGATATATAACTAAATAATACAAATTTAAAAGAGTAATAAATACAGATGCAGCCGAGCTAAACTTGATGGTTAACGCATTAAGTAAATAATAGGAAGAAAAAGGTAACTAACTTTTCAATGGATTTCAATGGCTTTTGTCACGAGAAAACCAAGATAAGACTGTGCCATGTGTTATCAGAGTCAAGTTTAGCTCGGCTACAACTGTACATTGAAAGACAAATCAAAATTATCCTGTACAATGTCTTCTTATGACGCTTATATTGGACTTTGTGTTGAGTTCTGGTCTCAGTAGAATAATGTAACATTTGGGAATAAAGATACAGCCCAGAAGTCCAGCACTGGAACATGAAATGGCAAAAACTTCCACAGCCACCGTGTCCTTCCCCTTGGTGCTGATATAGGCCGGGATGAAGGAGATCCACACACTGCAGAACACCAGCATGCTGAAGGTGATGTACTGAGCCTCATTGAAGATGTCTGGAAGTCTTCTGGCCAAGAAAGCTACAATAAAGCTCATCATTGCCAGAAATCCAATGTAGCCGATGGACAAGTAGAAAGCAATGGCAGATCCCTCAACACATTGTAAGATTATCTTTCCAACCTCTATTCCAGTGTTATAATCTGGGAATGGTGGAGAATAAAATAACCAGAGGACACAGATCAAAACTTCTCCAGATGAACCTATAACAAGTAAGGATGTGGAGAGGTGTCTCTTCATCCACTGCCTCAGTGTCCTGCCTGGTTTAATGGCTTGAAAAGCTAAGACTACAGTCACTGTTTTAGCTAAGACTGAAGAAACTGCAAGGCTAAAAATGATTCCAAAAGTCGATTGTTGGAGGAGACATGATATATCTGAGGGACGTCCAATGAATAAGAGAGGACATAAAAATGAGAAGATGAGTGAGAGGAGAAGTATGAAACTGAGATTCTGGTTATTGGCTTTCACAATTGGAGAATCTATATTTTTTATAAATATCCCCAACACAACTATAGTCACAAGGCAAAATGTAAGATTTATAATAATTAGAGATGACCCCAGTGTGTCTCCATAAGACAGGAATTCAATCGGTCTTGGAACGCAGGAATCTCTTCTTCCATTTGACCAGTGATCGTTAGGACACACTAAGCATGTCTCCATATCTGCAATCAAGAAATGATTATATTTTACTATTGTAAATTTGGCAGAAATGTCAATTTATAGTAGTAGTCATGACATCACTGGCCTGCGGGAAACCGCGAGAAGGCCGCAGTGCTTGGCGCATAACAGGTAGTATTTAGTGTTAGGACCCGTGTAACAGAGATCGCCTTGACGTTTGGCATACGGGCTTAGATGGTTTTGTACAAAATGCATTGACCAAGCATCTCGCTTTTATAAATAAGCGTAGTATTAGCACCATAATTTTTGTAAGCATTGTTGTACTTTGTCTGATTTGCAGAGTGCTGCCGCATTGTCTCCATTTTTTCTCTATGTCTTTGCCATGGCGGCGTGCACCTGCGCACTGGGAGGTGCTGACTAACCCTCTTTTTTTGCGCAGTGCTACATCCAGCGCCACTGCCTTCTCAAACAGCTGATCGGAAGAATTCCCGGGTGTCGGACCCCCACCGTTCAGATGCCGATGATCTCTGCAAAGGATACATGACCAGTAATAAAAAGCTACAGAACCCCTTTAATGACCCACATTTTGTATCCTTTGAGGATGTAGCCAGGTTTTCTCATTTTGCCTCTTTTCATTGGGGCTGCCAGATTCTTTGAATCTTTACCCTTTTATATCTTCACTAGACATTAAGCCCGTTATAATAATGGGCGCTAGAACAGTAGTGTATAAACATTAGTAGAAACAGTCTATATTAAATACTAAGATAATTTAACCACATTGTATTTCTTGTTTTATTTTCTTTTGTCAACAATATTTTGGAAAGAAGTCAAAAGTAAATTAATAATAAAAATAAAATGGAAACGTATATATCACGATACAGTAAGTATAGTTTGTAACAATCTGCAATATACAATACCTGAATCAGATATTCAGGAAAAATTCATTTTTTAACCATTTTTCTATAAAATTTCTTTATACAGAACATTTCTTGTAAATATTCTATCTGAATTTGGCAACAGTTTGCCTTGTTCAGGACCATCTACAACCTTTACCACATCTGAAAAAGTTCTAACTCTAGATAATGCAACATATAACTGACCGTTCCAGAATACTGGTTCTGGCAAGTAAATGCCAACTTTTTCTAAGGTTTACCCCTGAGCTTTATTAATTGTCATGGCAAAGGCTAATGCAACTGGAAATTGTCATCTTCTTAAGGTAAATGGCAAATTAGTAGAGGATGGAGCTAAATCAATACGTGGAATAAAGACCATGTCCCCTTCTGCTGAACCTGTTATTACTTGAGCAATAATGAGGTTTTGTAACGGGGCTCCGAAGGTGCACTCGGTCCCCCATTAGCCGCAGACCTGCTGCTTAGCTTCGGGAAAGAGGATCTGTGTTTTACCTCGTTCCCAGGGCGGCTTTACTAGCTGGGTGGCTCCCTGCTCTAAAGTCTGCCTTGAGCGCCAAGGCTGACTCGGTGCTCGACTGGTTGGTCTGTTGGTCATGTGACGCTGGCCACGTCACATGACCCTCACTCCCCACTATATGTATCTAAGCTCTATGATACCTATATGTATCTAAGGTCTATGACACCTATATGTATCTAAGTTCTATGACACCTATATGTATCTAAGCTATATGACACCTATATGTATCTAAGCTATATGACACCTATATGTATCTAAGCTATATCACAGCAATATCTATATTATGGACAGTGATTTCCTCTGTGATGTTCCTGGGGGTGGCCACAGGTTGCCTGTTAATTTAGGTTCCACCTGTGATTTGGTCTTTCCTGGCGTACTTACCTCCTGCTGAATTCCTGACGATCCTCTGCCTGCTCCTTGTGTACTTTGCTGCTCTCCTGGTATTCTGACCCCGGCCTCTTCCTGGCGATCCTCTGCTGACTCCTTTGGTAATTCACGTCTCTCCTGGTATATGACCCCGGCTTATCCTGACAATTCTCTGCTTGCTCCATTTGTACTTTGTAGCTTTCCTGGTATTGACTCGGTCCGTTCACGTCCTGTTTTTTGTCTGTCTGTCATCCCTGCACTTATTCCAAGTTAGGGATTGCCGTCCAGTTGTCCACTGCCAGGGGTAAGGGTGGAGCTCAGTGGTCACTTCCCTCCCCCCTGTGTGTGTGTGTACGCGACCGTTACAGGTTTCTTTTCAAGTCTTTAACAAAGAGGCGGGTTCCATTGCACAATCCTCTTTTAGTGTTTATATTTCTGAGGAGCATAATTATTGCTCCCTTTTTAAGGTTCAGTTTATGCCTCGGCATTCCTGTTGGAGTTAACTCATTAAGAAACTCAATAGGATAGTTCTGCATATCTTCCTCAGTTGAGTCATCAATTGAGTTTGAGCTAAGGAATGTCACAGTATCTCCTTCCAAAATGTTTAGCACCTCTTCATTTATGCTATCAACATCAGAGTTCTTTGGGCAAAGAATACATTTTTTTGTTATCTTTGAGAAATCAGCAACTAAAATTCTTTCTCCAAAAAAGTTGTTGACAATATTTCCTGTACATAAAATTTTGAAGGGATTTCAATTATGTCTTCAGGCAAACCGTCAATGTGTGGTGTATCACCATTGCCAACTTGGATCAACCGATTGCTGAATTCAGTATCAACTGAACGGATATTGTTTGTAAGGTTAAGTATTTGGAAGTTTTGCCACAGTTTATTATACTTTATACATGCTTCAACTATTTTTGTCCGGTCACCATGAGGAACCACTGGAAGTGTTTGCCGAAAATCTCCACCAAGTAATAAAGGGTTTCTGGTTATCCATTATTTCTTTTAGCAGTTTGTCAACCACTGTAAGATCAATAGACGGGGCCATTGTACACTCATCCCAAATGAGTACTGTAGATGATCTCAAATTTTCAGCATTAGCAGAATTGAGACGCATATTTGATATTGAGTTCTCAACTATCGGAAAAGGTAATTTGAACTGAGAGTGGTATGTTCTTCCACCCTCAAGAAGATTGGCTGCTATATCTGTTGAGGCTACAGGGAGTGCAATGTTACCTTCTCCACGAACTGTGCTGTAAAGAGGTTTTGTAAAGATACGTTTTACCACTTCCTCCTGGACCATCCAAGAAAAAACAGTTGAAAAGGTTGTCATTTTTGCTTGCAGACAATATTTTTTCTGAAGCTCTTTTTTGTTTTCTGTTTAATGTTTTCTCCATTTCTTCAGCTTTGTATTTTTGTAATTCCTTATCATACATATTCCAAAGTTGATCAGTATTTGGCATTGTGGAAGGCAATCCAAAATCTTCACAGTTTTTGCCATGTAGTACCGGAATGTTGGCTACTTCTGTAAGTGCGATCTTACGACAAATTGTGCAATCATCATTGTGTTGTTTATGTTTGTGAACTAAATCTTCAATGAGATATTGCTCATATTTTAGAAAAAGTGCATTCATATTTTGTAATGATGCAAAAATGCAGACATATGCAAATAATTCCCTAAGTTGTTTAGGCATTGTAAAGTGGACAGCATCTTCCAGAGTGTTCTCCCACACGTCATCATCATTAATAAGTCCTTTTGCTTTTACAGCCTCTTGGAAAGTGGGATAGACATTACCATGTACTGTCCTCAGATCTTTAACCACTTCAGCCCCCCTAGCTTAAACACCCTTAATGAACAGACCACTTTTTACAATTCTGCACTACACCACTTTCACCATTTATTGCTCGGTCATGCAACTTACCACCCAAATGAATTTTACCTCCTTTTCTTCTCACTAATAGAGCTTTCATTTGGTGGTATTTCATTGCTGCTGACATTTTTACTTTTTTTGTTATTAATCAAAATTTAACAAAATATTTGCAAAAAAATGACATTTTTCAATTTCAGTTGTAAATTTAAAAAAAAAAACTAAATTTCTATATAAATTTTTCTCTAAATTTATTGTTCTACATGTCTTTGATAAAAAAAAAATGTTTGGGTAAAAAAAAATGGTTTGGGTAAAAGTTATAGCGTTTACAAACTATGGTACAAAAATTTGAATTTCCGCATTTTGAAGCAACTCTGACTTTCTGAGCACCTGTCATGTTTCCTGAGGTTCTACAATGCCCAGACAGTACAAACACCCCACAAATGACCCCATTTCGGGAAGTAGACACCCTAAGGTATTCACTGATGGGCATAGTAAGTTCATAGAACTTTTTATTTTTTGTCACAAGTTAGCGGAAAATTATGATTTTTATTTTTTATTTTTTTTTCCTTACAAAGTCTCATATTCCACTAACTTGTGACAAAAAATAAAAACTTCCATGAACTCACTATGCCCATCACGAAATACCTTGGGGTGTCTTCTTTCCAAAATGGGGTCACTTGTGGGGTAGTTATACTGCCCTGGCATTTTTGGGGCCCTAATGCGTGAGAAGAAGTCTGGAATCCAAATGTGTAAAAAAAGCCCTGTAAAATCCTAAAAGTACTCATTGGAATTTGGGCCCCTTTGCCCACCTAGGCTGCAAAAAAGTGTCACACATGTGGTATCGCCGTACTGAGGAGAAGTAGGGCAATGTGTTTTGGGGTGTATTTTTACATATACCCATGCTTGGTGAGAGAAATATCTCTCTAAACGTCAACTTTTCCCATTTTTTTATACAAAGTTGTCATTATAGAGAGATATTTCTCTCACCCAGAATGGGTATATGTAAAAAGACACCTCAAAACACATTGCCCAACTTCTCCTGAGTACAGCGATACCACATGTGTGACACTTTTTTGAAGCCTAGGTGCGCAAAGGGGCCCAAATTCCAATGAGTATCTTTTAGGAGGGCATTTGGATTCCAGACTTCTTCTCACGCTTTAGGGCCCCTAAAATGCCAGGGCGGTATAAATACCCCACATGTGACCCCATTTTGGAAATAAGACACCCCAAGTTATTCCGTGAGGGGCATGGCGAGTTCATAGAAGTTTTTTTTTTTTGGCACAAGTTAGCGGAAATTTATTTTATTTTTTCTCACAAAGTCTCCCTTTCCCCTAACTTGTGACAAAAAATAAAATTTTACATGAACTCGCCATGCCCTTCACAAAAAACCTTGAGGTGTCTTCTTTCCAAAATGGGGTCACATGTGGGGTATTTATACTGCCCTGGCATTTTAGGGGCCCTAAAGCGTGAGGAGATGTCTGGAATATAAATGTCCAAAAAAAAAATTCGCATTTTTATTCTGTGAGGGGTATGGTGAGTTCATGTGAGATTTTATTTTTTGTCACAAGTTAGTGGAATATGAGACTTTGTAAGGAAAATAAATAAATAAATAAATATCAATTTCCGCTAACTTGTGCCAAAATAATGTCTGAATGGAGCCTTACAGGGGGGTGATCAATGACAGGGGGGTGATCAGGGAGTCTATATGGGGTGATCACCCCCCTGTCATTGATCACCCCCCTGTAAGGCTCCATTCAGAGGTCCGTATGTGTTTTGCAGATCCACGGATCCATGGATCGGATCCGCAAAACACATACGGACGTCTGAATGGAGCCTTACAGGTGGGTGATCAATGACAGGGGGGTGATCAGGGAGTCTATATGGGGTGATCACCCCCTTGTAAGGCTCCATTCAGAGGTCCGTATGTGTTTTGCGGATCCACGGATCCATGGATCGAATCCGCAAAACACATACGGACGTCTGAATGGAGCCTTACAGGGGGGTGATCAATGACAGGGGGGTGATCAGGGAGTCTATATGGGGTGATCACCACCCTGTCATTGATCACCCCCCTGTAAGGCTCCATTCAGAGGTCCGTATGTGTTTTGCGGATCCACGGATCCATGGATCGGATCCGCAAAACACATACGGACGTCTGAATGGAGCCTTACAGGTGGGTGATCAATGACAGCGGGGTGATCAGGGAGTCTATATGGGGTGATCACCCCCCTGTAAGGCTCCATTCAGAGGTCCGTATGTGTTTTGCGGATCCATGGATCGATCCGCAAAACACATACGGACGTCTGAATGGAGCCTGACAGGGGGTGATCAATGACAGGGGGGGTGATCAGGGAGTCTATATGGGGTGATCACCACCCTGTCATTGATCACCCCCCTGTAAGGCTCCATTCAGAGGTCCGTATGTGTTTTGCGGATCCACGGATCCATGGATCGGATCCGCAAAACACATACGGACGTCTGAAAGGAGCCTTACAGGTGGGTGATCAATGACAGGGGGGTGATCAGGGAGTCTATATGGGGTGAACACCCCCATGTAAGGCTCCATTCAGAGGGCCGTCTGTGTTTTGCGGATCCATGGATCGGATCCGCAAAACACATACTGACGTCTGAATGGAGCCTTACAGGGGGTGATCAATGACAGGGGGGGTGATCAGGGAGTCTATAGGGGGTGATCACTACCCTGTCATTGATTACCCCCCTGTAAGGCTCCATTCAGACGTCCGTATGTGTTTTGTGGATCCGACTCCATGGAATCCGTGACCGCAAACCACATACGGACCTCTGAATGTAGCCAGCCTTACAAGAGGGTGATCAATGACAGGGGCGAGAGGAGCGTAATATGCGTCCAGAGGAATAACAGGGCCGCCGCCAGGACGCAATCCTGCGAACGCCGGTCCTGAAGCTAGTTAAAGGATATTGCACCAGCCACATGCAGCAATAGTAGATGCAGACAGTAACGCTCTGCATCTGATATTAAGTTGACAGAATACATTTGTCCAATAGTTTTTTCTGCACCACGTTAACGCAATTTCCAACAACAATTTTGCAGAGTCAAACACATAATGCAAATGAGATGTCCGAATATAATATATTCTTTGCTTCTCTTTTTGTTGATTCAATTTGAACCAAGCTGTCAATTGAGTATCACGGTTTAAAGCTCTCTGTACCGCTGTGGTAATGTGATTTGGGTTAAAAAACAAATTGTTCTTCAGGCAGAGCACCGCTAATCTACGGATGGTATGGGATTGGTAATGCATTTCAAACCCATGCAAACACCATGCTGCTTCTGGAGCACTGACATACCTAGAATTAATAAAGGTGTTTATTTCATCATGATTCAAAGTACCTTGATCTTGAATGACAACATTTGCACAATTATGACCTTTGTACACATATTTAAAAAGGTATTTGACACTTTTCACTGATGCGCAAACTTCCACATTAATGTGGCAATTGTACTTCAGCGCTAAGTAAGGATTATATGGCACAACCCAAGAATTATCAATATTTTTTCCGTTAAGAATTATAGTTTGGCCTGTATTTCTTCTCTTGTACTTTGGATAGACATTGCTATTAGCAATAGTTTTTTGTTGGAATTCCTTCGTAAAATCCTTACAGCATTTGTCATTTGTCATACATGGAGAATTAGGATTGAGTGCTCTGCATGGTCCATGAATCATATGCTTTGTTCCAATTGCATGTAAGCGAGGAGTGATTTCTATGTTAGGGATTTCAGCGGAGACAATTTTATCTATCAGTTCTTCATTTTTTGGTTTACAGCTTTCTTTAAGAATGAGAAGTATGTGAGCATGTGGTAAACTCTCTTTTGAAATTCTATCACATAGACCATTGCTTTTGGGACTCCAAAAATATGTTTTTTACTGATGTCATCAATTAGAGCTTTGAGTTTTAGGTGAAATACTCTTGCAACTAAATCTGGTTGTCCATCAACAGTTTGTCCATGTTGTAGGTTATGTACAATCTCTTCTTATTTGGGATTGCATGTCATTGTAATAAAAGATCTGGTTTTCCATATTTTCTGACAATTGCCATAGCATCTTGATAATTTTTGTTGCATGTTTCTTTGGCTCCCTGCAATGAAGCAAGGCAAAATATACATTTTTCCAGGACTCAGGCCTGCTTAAATGGCTTCATTAAACAAATGATCCATTAATCCAGAGTATTTTTCAACACGCAATTTAGGCTGATTTTGACGTATATAATTGAGTCTGTTGGCTTCCTGTTTTTACATATGCATCAACTACACTCACCTAAAGAATTATTAGGAACACCATACTAATACGGTGTTGGACCCCCTTTTGCCTTTAGAACTGCCTTAATTCTACGTGGCATTGATTCCACAAGGTGCTGATAGCATTCTTTAGAAATGTTAGGCCCAAATTGATAGGATAGCATCTTGCAGTTGATGGAGTTTGAGGGATGCACATCCAGGGCAAGAAGCTCCCGTTCCACCACATCCTAAAGATGCTCTATTGGGTTGAGATCTGGTGACTGTGGGGGCCATTTTAGTACAGTGAACTCATTGTCATGTTCAAGAAACCAATTTGAAATGATTCGAGCTTTGTGGACATGGTGCATTATC
The DNA here is from genome assembly GCF_905171765.1 of Bufo bufo. Lineage (NCBI taxonomy): Eukaryota > Metazoa > Chordata > Amphibia > Anura > Bufonidae > Bufo > Bufo bufo. Next base: position 25,955,094 of record NC_053392.1, on the reverse strand, counting down.
CTGCTGGAAGTACCATCAGATGATGGATACATGTTCTCATTCTGTTTACGCCAAATTCGGACTCTACCATTTGTATCTCTCAACAGAAATCGAGACTCATCAGACCAGGCAACATTTTTACAGTCTTCAACAGTCCAATTTTGGTGAGCTTGTGCAAATTGTAGCCTCTTTTTCCTATTTGTAGTGGAGATGAGTGGTACCCGGTGGGGTCTTCTGCTGTTGTAGCCCATCCGCCTCAAGGTTGTGCATGTTGTGGCATCACAAATGCTTTGCTGCATACCTCGGTTGTAACGAGTGGTTATTTCAGTCACGTTGCTCTTCTATCAGCTTAAATCAGTCGGCCCATTCTCCTCTGACCTCTAGCATCCACAAGGCATTTTCGCCCACAGGACTGCCGCATACTGGATGTTTTTCCCTTTTCACACCATTCTTTGTAAACCCTAGAAATGGTTGTGCGTGAAAATCCCAGTAACTGAGCAGATTGGGAAATCTCAGACCGGCCCGTCTGGCACCAACAACCATGCCACGCTCAAAATTGCTTAAATCACCCTTTCTTTCCCATTCTGACATTCAGTTTGGAGTTCAGGAGATTGTCTTGACCAGGACCACCCCCCCTAATGCATTGAAGAAACTGCCATGTGATTGGTTGACTAGATAATTGCATTAATGAGAAATAGAACAGGTGTTCCTAATAATTCTTTAGGTGAGTGTATATATTGCTGTGTAAGGCGGCCTGCATTGAAAAAGGGATTAAAATCCTCTCTAATGGAAAGACGGTAACAGTAGTATTGCATTTGAGTGACTCTAACTCTAGGATTGTGTGACTGGTTTTGGTAAATTAATAAAGCTTGTGGTCTGTTTTGCAATGGAATGTCAATTCCCCAGCTTTGATCCCATAGGTGAATAACAATGGATAAACCATGGGTTCCAAATTAGGATCAAGGACACTAATTCTTTGTGTTTTTTTTTATTTGTATAATCTTCACTTGGTCTTTCAAGTGGTGGTTCTCCATCATCATTTTGAAAAATAAAAGCAACCTCATTATATTTTGGTGCATTATAGCGCCTTTGGTCATTTTTGCGATCTTGTACTATTGTCATGGACACTTCCTTAATAACATTGTCTTTTTTTGGCAGCATTCCTCTTCATATTCTTTTTCAACTTGGTACAACATTTTGCAGGCCTCGGCAAAAGGATTGAATTGTGCCATAAATGTACTTAATATTCTCATAAAACTCTGTATTTATTCCTGAGTGGCAGAAATTCTGCAGAAACTTGCAGACAGTTGGCAGAAACTGTCTGTTTTCACCCTGTTGAGGATGCAGTGTTCCTGCTCTGTGACAAATCGAACCATGGCCCTAGCCAGAAGGCGGACTAATGTTAGCTCCCATAGATGCAAAATGCTAGAGCACTATTTATTGACCTTATATTTTGCATGAAATTTTTGCTTAAATGATGCTGACCCATCATTAGCTGCTGTATAAACGGATTTGTTCGAATTGGTTGAAGATTTACTTTTCCTTTTGAGCAACACTGTGTAAATTTTGACTTTCAATGTAAAGTCAGGAGTTCCTATTAATATACCATCGGATCGGAGTTTCTCCAATCCGATGGTATATTTTAACTTGAAGCGTCCCCATCACCATGAGAACGCCTCTATGTTAGAATATACCATCGGATTTGAGTTAGATCGTGAAAACTCAGATCCGGACAGTATATTCTAACCACAGAGGCGTTCCCATAGTGATGGGGACGCTTCAAGTTAGAATATACTAAGAACTGTGGACATAACTGCCCCCTGCTGCCTGGCAGCACCCGATCTCTTACAGGGGGCTGTGCCGCACCTGAGGGGTTAATTGTGCGGATCTCAGCCCCGTGATCGGGTGCTGCCAGACAGCAGGGGCCAGACCCCCCCTCTCTCCCCAGTATTAAAAGCATCGGTGGCCAGTGCGCCCCCTCCCACCCTCCACAGTATTAAAAGCATTGGTGGCCAGTGCGCCCCCCCTCCCTTCTCCCTCCCAGTATTAAAGCATCGGTGGCCAGTGCGGCCCCCCCCCCTCCCTCCCCACTAGTATTAAAAGCATTGGCGGCCGGTGCGCCCCCTCCCTTCCTCCACAGACATGCGCCGTCTGTGGCCGGCCGGCGCTCCTCCTACTGGTAAGTGACAGGTCTGTGTGGCGCATCGCACAGACCTGTCACTTACTAGTCGGAGGAGCGCAGGCCGGCAACAGACAGCGCATGTAAGTATAAGCTAAGTAACCATGGCAGTCAGGACTGCAGTAGCGTCCTGGCTGCCATAGTAACCGATCGGAGCCCCAGCGATTAAACTGGGACTCCGAACGGAAATGCCGCTCCGCTGCCACCAATGATGGGGGGGAGGGGGGTTGCTAGCCTGTGGCCACTGCCACCAATGCTTTTAATACTAGCGAGGGAGGGAGGGGGGGCCGCACTTGCCATGAATGCTTTTAATATTGGGGAGGGAGGGAGGGCCGCACTGGCCACCAATGCTTTTAATACTGGGGAAGGGGGGGGGTCTGGCCCCTGCTGCCTGGCAGCACCAGATCAGGGGGCTGAGATCCGTACAATTAACCCCTCAGGTGCGGCACCTGAGGGGTTAATTGTGCGGATCACAGCCCCCTGTAAGAGATCGGGTTGCTGCCAGGCAGCAGGGGCAGTTATGTCCACAGTTCTTAGTATATTCTATCTTGAAGCGTTCCCATCACTATGGGAATGCCTCTGTGTTAGAATATACTGTCGGATCTGAGTTTTCACTATCTAACTCAAAATCCGATGGTATATTCTAAACATAGAGGCGTTCCATGGTGATGGGCGACACTTCAAGTTATAATATACCATCGGATTGGAGAAAACTCCGATCAGATGGAGTGTGGTCTGATTGGTTTGTGCGCTGCGCATGCGCACTTCACTAATCGGCCACACACGCACGGGACACAGCCCTGAGCATGTACACAGGGCTTTTATTAGTATAAGATGAGGTTTTGTTTTTTATAGGATTAGATGAACTTTCCATGGTGCTGAGCTGGATTAAATATCCTTTCATTACATGTATTTTTTTTATTTTTTTTTATCTCAAAAGGAGTGTTTTAATTGTGATAACTATTTTATGACTATAATGAAATTACAAGTGTTCTGAAGTATGTAATCGGTTGTTTGGGAAATTTGGAGAGGACATCTGGACACTGCACTGCGACCCTTCAATAGCTATACATAGTTTTTACCAAACCTTAATTTACACAGGCGGCTCAAGCTCTCTCTGCTGCTGTTATAATCCTAATATTTAACCAGGCCAATGACTAGCAACCAGTAGATATTTTAGGCACCTTCCCCGGTAGGGGGTGCCTACCCACTGCCGTTTTCTTGATTGTTGCCTAACCTTACCTGTGCATGATTTTTCATATTGATCCAGTTCCGCTTGCCACGTGACCTTGGTGACGGTTTCTCAAATTTGCATGGATTCTGCCTGTCCTGACCTTGGCCTGTCACTGACTATGAGTTTGATTGATCTCTCGGTGCCCTGCACCAGTGTCTCTGACTCCCAAAAGTCAGCTACCCAACTACATTGGTATTATTCCAGAAGGTAGCGGCCTGGTGGTTCCCTGCAGTGAAGTCTAAATCCCTGTTTGGGGATAAAGTGTAAATACCTGCGGACCTGGCTGGACTAACCACCTTAGATCTATCCCAAAGTCAAAACCGGTTGGTTGGTACAGTGTTTCCACACCAACTGCCATAACATTCCTTGATTACAATTTCTTTGTATTTCATGGCCAGTTTTTATATTGACATGTTAAGTGTGTTAGAACAACTGGCCCATTTACCTCACATTTATCTTAGGATACAATAACATTTATTCAGCAGTTGCTTCATTAGGTTGGTGATAAACATCTACTGTCAACAATAGCAGATCTATTCATTGTCATCATGGTAAATGTGTGCAATCTCATGCATCATGTGTCTGATTCATTTTGATAAAGGTAATGTTTTTGAACAATGGAGCCGGACATTTGTTGCCTATTTGGGTGAATAACGGCACCTGCTGAGCTGAAACCTCTCTCTGAAATCACAGTGAAGTATTGACAAGACAATTAAGAAATAGCAAAGTGGGCAACTTCTAGTCACTGTTTCAATTTCCTCCCCAGAAGTCCATGGGGTCAGGAAATAGTGTTGTACTGATATCCTTTGCCCACCGCTGCCTCACTCCTTCCTGTAGGCCCAGGCACTGCACTACTCACAGTGGCCCCACTCCTCTTCCTTCCACAGCTCTGGTTCCACTCACCATGGTCTTCTGCTAGCCAATCCTACTTTAAAGACTTCCAGGCCTGCTCAATAGTGCACATGCATGCTTACTCTCAGCCTCTTAAAAAAGGTGTAGCATGTGCACGTCCAAATCCTTTCCCACCCTGTCCATAGGTATTTAAGTTGCCCTCCCCTCTGAAAGGGAGCTTGAGTTTTAGGTTTTCTAGTCTCTAGTAAAATGCAAAAGTTTATTTTCTGTCTGACTACCCATTTACCTTACTCCAGCCTGACTACCGACTCTGACTTCTAGTTGCCTTCCCTGACCTAAACCTGTTTCTTGGATTACCCTACTGCTACCTGTCCTGATCTCAGCCTTGTCTCACAGATATCCTTGTATGCTGCCTGTTCTAACCTAGGCCCATCTCCTGACTACACATAATACCTGATCCTTCAGTGCTTTTAACTGGTGTGTCCGACACTAGAACTATCTGAATTGTTAGTGGTTTGGTGGCTCCTCCTCAGCAAAGTCCGGATCCAGGGGTTAAAGAGTGAATACCACAGGACTAACAGGATCATGTCCTTAGTGTTACTCCTAACCAAACCGGTTCATTGGTAAAATGGATCCACACCCACTGAATGTTAACAGAGTATGTGCTGGAGGAAGGGCACACACAGTCATTTAGACAACGAGACAATTTTAAACAATTTTAATGTACTGTAAGGGATCGTCTCTTATTCGGGGGACATTCTCACAATGATCTTCATTGACCACAGGGTTAGGGGCCAAACATTGCTTTTATTTGGCACCGCAGCAAAACCAAAACAAACAATACAAATAAAATACTTGCCCGGCTGGGATCTGACTAAACATGAGTACTCCCTACCTCACTGAAAGCCCCGTTCACACACGGGAAGAACATGCGGCTTTTCCCAGCCTAACAATCCAGCACTTCCAGGCTGTAACAAAGTCCAGTACCTTTTGGGGGAATGTGGCCCAGAAGTCCTCCTGACTCTGGCCTAGCGACCGTCGATTCCAAGACCTCGCGGAGTCCCCTAAAGTTCAGGCCAGGGGCGTAGCTATAGGGGGTGCAGAGGTAGCAGTCGCTACCGGGCCCAGGAGCCTGAGGGGCCCCAAAGACCCTTGTACCACATAAGAAGACACCTGTTTTATAGAAAGTGCATGTTGGTCAAGTTACACCTCTGGCTGGAGGGAAGGGGTTAGGTCAAGAATTTGGCATGGTGGGGGGGTGCAGTTTCAATTTTTGCCTCAGGCAATGTGCTTCCCTGCCCCTGGCCACAAAGCACTGAGAGAAGGGGGGCCCCAAGTTGAACTCTTGCACCAGGGGCCATGAGCCTTTAGCTACGCCCCTGGTTCAGGCTAACACCTAGCCCCGTGGCCCCTCAGCCAGCTCGGCAGAGCCCACTTGTACAGAGCCTTTCCAGGCCCTCTGCTGCACCAGAATCTTCCTCCTCCTAACAACTGGACTGGGCACTTATCCCAGACTGATTGTTCCACCTGGTGCGGCCCCTGACCTGCTGATTGACAGCGAAGAAATGAAACTCCTACCATATCTCTCCTCTAGCAGCCGTGAGGCCTGTCACTGCCTCACAGTACATAAAAATGTACAGAAGGCTAGAAGTTACATAGTTACATAGTTACTTTAGTTATACGGTTGGAAAAAGACATAAGTCTATCAAGTTCAGCCAAGTGTGAATATCATGAAGCATCATTAAATTGAGTAAAGACGCGGAACTGTGCGACATTTTGAAAATGCAACAGTCTTTTACAGACAAATGGCCAAAAGTACCATGCCATAGAGAAGAATGACATTTCTGTGAAGGTGCAGAACTGTGTAACATTATTCAAAACGACTAATATTACAGAGAGCTGAGAAGAAATAACTGCTGCCATAAAGGACAATAACAATTTAGGACAAATCCCACAACTGTGCAACCTGTTTGAGAAGAGGACAGTTTTATACAGGAAAGCCGACCAGAAGTATTATTGTCATATAGCAGAATTACATGTGAGTGAAGGCATGGAACTGCGTGAAATCTTAAAAACTAGACAATTTTTATATACAGCTATTAATGCCACATTTATAGCAGAATTACATGTGGGTGGTGGCGCCACTTGCCTCACTGAATGCCCGTTATAACAGTATACTGGTGGCTGGACAAGATATGGTACAATGATAGCACACTGGGCCATTTCCAGCCACTGTCCCAATCTGCCTCCCAGAAGTCCACAGAGAGGGCACAGTCATTTTGAAAAGGAGATAAATTTAAAGGGAGTCTATAAGAAACTTACCTGTCCGGGTTTCAGCGGTGCTGGAGCCACGTCCCCTGGTGACACGACAGCATCCTTAGCAACAGGATGCAATACTCTGTTTCTTCTTGCAGCTTCCGTGTGCTGGGGGATATTAGCAATGGGCTGAATGCTCAGCTGCTCTATTACTGTGTGCTAGTGTTTCTGACTAATGGAGCTCCGAGTAATGGACCTATCAGGTTCTGATCCAGGGACTTGTGCTCTATTTAAACCTGTTCCTGGCCGTACACCAGTGCAGTGATAGTCTCTGACTCACTAGCTGTGCTCCTGGTTCCTTGCTTCTGTGCTTATTGGATTGCTCGTTCCTCTGACTCTTCTGACCACTCTCTGTATCTGGTTTGGTACTCCATAGCTTGTCTGGTTCTGACCCATCTATGTACGACTCTGGTATTTTGTTTGTCTGTCTTGGTTGTTAGTGCATCTCTGCACTTAAATAGCGTAGGGACTGTCGACCCGTTGCGGTCTAGCTATATAGGGCTTCTACTGCAAGTAGGTAGGGACAGCGGGCTCGGTTCTAGACTAAGGGCTCACTGTCCATGTTTGTCCCCACCTGATAACTGAGTCTGTCATGTAAATGTCACTAATATAGCTACCAGCAATGGTCATCAGAACATTGCAAAAGCATTATAACCATACCTTTATGTCATCTGGATGTGTTTTCATGTCAGGAAAAAGCACTTTATTCCTATGAAAAATAGCTTCCCAAGTCCCCATTGGGCAGGCTTTCCCGCCACATTTCCCCGCTGTCTGCTATTCCCCTAACTTCCCAAGGCTGCCTCCCCGGACATCACAGTGATGCAGGGAAGAAGCGCCTTGGGTGGGTGGGGAGAAGGCCTTTCTAGAAACACACACTGATATTGATGCACTGAAATGTGCTGAACAGGCGCAAAATTGCAACCTAGTTTGTAATAAAAAAATGTGCAACTGCACAGAATATCCAGCAAAAACGTGTGCAGCTGGGGGTTACTGTGCATATGCCTATAAAACACTAACTATTGATGGTGAGGTTTTATGAATAAAGATAAAAAGGCTAGCTACTCTATGCACAGAATAAACATATATTTTTGGAGGCTCTGCAAGATTTCTGTGATTGCAGTGCATTACATGAACAGCTCTAGATGCCCTCACTGTAAGGTAATCACACAGAACAATGCCCCTATGTTCTCCTCCTCTACTGATAAAACCCTGACATTTCTGGTTAGAGTTTGTAATTGGGGTCTGCCGAGTCAGACAGACTCATGTGACACAAGTTCACAATGGCATCTGTGCTTCAGACAGACCACAGAGCCCGATGGGACAATATCTATCCAGCCACATGATAGGCTGTCTGCAAAGCCCGCCAGCCAGGGTTTCCCCCAGTCATGTGATCTGTCTTCCCCATCTTCCCCGCTCTATTTCTCTTGCATTTTAACAGTAAAATGGCAATCACTGTTTTGGCAATTCCTAAAAAGTAAATTGCCTAAACTACGGATTTGTTTGGCAGAAGAATTTTTGTGAAATTTCTATTAAATCTGAATAATTTACAATCAATTCCATTTTCACTACTTTTATCCCTTTTACAAAAAACCTTCTATGGAGAATGATATAAAATATGGATTCCTCTATATGATATTCATATTAAACACTTGGGGGAATGGAAACTAGCAAAAATGGCACACTTCCAAAAATATGACTAATCTACCCGACATACAGATGTAGCCAATGTTATCTTGACTGGCTTAACGTGTGAATGCAACAAAATGATATTACAGTGATCATGTTACAGTCGACCCTCCTGGCATGCCCTGGAGCCAGGATAAATGTTGGCTACATCTGAACCACATCTTTTTTTTGCAATAGAGCTCAAAATGAATGTTGTCTGATTGGTGCTAAGCCCATCTTGTAGATTTGTATTTTCATATGAAATTGTCCCTACTCACCCAGTCTGGTTTGGAGATTTCGCCTTCTGCACAGGGGGCACAGTAGGAGCAGCATTTCTTGTTTTCCTTCCAGTAGGACTTTCCAGTATCATGGAGGCAACTCTCATACAGGTGGAGCGCGGTGTCTGGAAAAGTCATATACACATGTACATATACGTATTTAATGCTTGCCTTTTGAGACATAAAGGTGCTCTCCCTTTTTTAATATATAAACTCCAGATATTGGGACCTGTAGAGGAATCCATACTCATCCAGTCCCTGCTACTCCATTATGGCCCTCTGACATCCAAGCTGTCTACACTGCACTTCTGGTCCCAGCCAATGACTGGTCTCAACAGTGATATGTCCCAAAGTGGCAGATCACTGCTGGGTGATGTACTGCGTGGAGATATGTCACCTTTGAGGCCACTCAGTGGAAGCAGAGGATAAAGTGACCCTGTCCATGCAGGAAGTTGACATTTAACCAGAAGTCCAATGAAGAGCCCTGGAGCGAGGGAGTCAGAACCTAGCAATGGGTACTAGATGAGTATAGATTTCTAAGCAGGTCCCAATTTCTGTGAGTTACATAAATACACAACTGACAATACTAGCTAATTCCTCAAGCCGATGTTAAAAGCTGAGAACTTTGCCAATATCTTCCAGTCAGGAACATATCGGAGCCCCTCATGCACCACATCACTGTGTCTCAGCAAGTATGGGGTCCTACCACTAAACTACCTGTGGTGTGTGAACAAGGTCTGAACAGTGCTAAAAACCAACTCACAGCCAGACTCTTAGATGCCTCCATGGTGGTATCACCAATGCACTGTCCATTGGTGATACCACCATGGAGGCATGTGAGAGTCTGGCTGTGAGTTGGTTTTTAGCACTGTTCAGACAAACACTGCATGTGTATGTGCTGGGTAGCAGTCAGATCTCCATTGGATACCATTGTAGTTAATGGGACTGTCAATCTGTTTTCTGCCGGATCAGCCTGCGGACACTGGTAAAGGAGATGTGCAAGAGGCCTTAGACTACAAAATGTACAGTATGCAGCAGGTACTCTGTTTTCAAAGTTCTTGACTTAGTCCTCATGCACATGACCATATGTGTTTTGTGGTTCACAAACTATGGATCCTCAAAACATGCATAACGGCAGTGTACTGTACATGTCATCATGTTCTTTCTCCCTTTTATAGGAGTGTCCTATCCTTTTCTGTATAATGGACAAGTGTAGCACATTTCTTTTTACTATTATTTTTTTTGCAGAACTGCAGCACTGAAGTACAGTGTGTTGTCTACATTTTTTGCAGACTATTGAAATGAATGTGCCCGTATTCGAACCGCTAACAATGTTGATTAGATGTGGAAGGAAAATCCGGCGGTGTGCATAAGGCCTTAAATAACAAGGAAAGTATGTCTTGCAGATGTCTTGTATTTAAAAGTTTCTCTCATCTCCCCTCTGTCTCGTCTTTCTTCCAAGCTATACAGGTTAAGGTCCTTTAACCTTTCCTGGTAAGTTTTATCCTGCAATCCATGTACCAGTTTAGTAGCTCTTCTCTGAACTCTCTCCAAAGTATCAATATCCTTCTGGAGATATGGTCTCCAGTACTGCCCACAATACTCCAAATGAGGTCTCACTAGTGCTCTGTAGAGCGGCATGAGCACCTCCCTCTGTCTACTGGTAATGCCTCTCCCTATACACCCAAGCATTCTGCTAGCATTTCCTGCTGCTCTATGACATTATCTGCCTACCTTTAAGTCTTCTGAAATAATGACCCCTAAATCCCTTTCCTCAGATACTGAGGTTAGGACTGTATCACTGATTTTATATTCTGCTCTTGGGTTTTTACGCCCCAGGTGCATTATCTTGTACTTATCAACATTAAATTTTAGTTGCCAGATTTTTGACCATTCCTCTAGTTTTCCTAAATCCTTTTCCATTTGGTGTATCCCTCCAGGAACATCAACCCTGTTACAAATCTTTGTGTCATCAGCAAAAAGACACACCTTACCATCGAGGCCTTCTGCAATTTCGCTGATAAAGATTTTAAAATTCAGGCAGATAATATCAACCGCATGGTAAGAAGTGTGAGTCCAGACTAAATAGAGACCATCGAGGCCTTCTGCAATTTTGCTGATATAGATATTAAACAATATGGGTCCCAGAACAGATCCCTGCGGTACCCCATTGGTAACAAGACCATGGTCTGAATATACTCCATTGACTACAACCCTCTGTTGTCTGTCCTTCAGCCACTGCCTAATCCATTCAACAATATGGGAGTCCAAGCACAAAGACTGCAATTTATTGATAAGCCTTCTATGTGGGACAGTATCAAAAGCCTTACTAAAGTCTAGATAAGCGATGTCTACTGCACCTCCGCCATCTATAATTTTAGTCACCCAATCAAAAAAATCAATAAAATTAGTTTGACATGATCTCCCTGAAGTAAACCCATGCTGTTTTTCATCTTTCAATCCATGGGATTTTAGATGTTCCTCAATCCACTCCTTAAGTATGGTTTCCATTCATTTCCCCACTATTGATGTCAGGTGCGGTGAGCTGGACTGGGGTATGAACTCTGACGCCAACGTATGTAATGGCTAGGTCAGGTATAAGTGATAGTTTATAGTTTTGTTTGTGACGCCAATTGCAGCGTGCACAGGGTACTAACACAGGGCCCTTTAATGTGTTGTAAACTCACGTACCAGGTTAGGAATGCCCAGAGTGGGGTAATGTCTCTGTGTGGTAGTAGTAATGTTGTCAACAGTGTCTCCTATCTGGGTTACGGCTGGAATCCTGGATCCTGGCTCACTTGCAATAAAAATGAGTGTGATGCTAGTAGGAGTAATAGAGGGATTTGCAGCAGTAATTGAGATCCAGACCTTAGTAAAGTTTGAACTTGTCTTTACTGGTGGTAGCTTTCATCCAAGCAAGGTACAGCAATAGTCTTTGGTCCCAAGCAGGAATTGGCCATGTGTGGCAGGAATATATCTTCTGCTCTATACATGTGCCTAGAGCTTGCAGGAAAAGGACGTCTGCTTGTTAGCTCTGTAATGTGGCAGGAAATTGGCTTCTGCACTTATCTTCTGCTCTCTGGGGACTGACCTAGCTGAGGAGGAATATGGGCTTCTCCTGGTTCTCTGGTCTGTACTCACAGTTAGCTTCACAGGGTATGCTTCTTCCTGTAACTAGAGTGGTCTGCTTGCTTTCTTCCAGCTGAAACTGAAGGACACAGGCTGGGGATGATGATCAATTGTCTCAGCCGAGACAAGATCTTGCTTTGGATCCCTATATCTGGGAGCTCCTAACACGCACAGCCTTACCCTAGCCGGGGTGGCTGGCACACTGACTCTAACTTCCTTCTCCACCCATGAGGCAGGATAGAGAGGGGAGCTAAACTAGAATGAACTATTCAAGCTCAGAAACACTAAACTGTAGCTAAGTCCTTGCTGAACACATTGCTGCCACCTGCTGGTGAACATAGAAATTACAGCAATATATATTTACAAGGCTTTACAATGCACATTTGTGAGAATATTATGTGAAATTACATTTGATGACAAGGTTAATACACTTAACAGGTTGTAGCGGGGTAAAAAAGTTTTGTAACACAACTCTGGGGTGTTACACAGGCTTACTGGCCTATAGTTGCCCGATTCCTCCCTACTCCTTTCTTGTGAATGGGCACAACATTTGCTAATTTCCAATCTTCTGGGCCGAATCCTGTTACCAGTGATTGGTAAAATAAATCTGTTAATGGTTTTGCTAGTTCACCGCTGAGCTCTTTTAATAGCCTTGGATGTAAATTCAGAAGGAATTGGTCATGGAATGCTAAGTACCCTAGAAAAAATGTTCACAATTCAGAAATACCTGTAAATGATGAATATTATGTATGTTCCTAAACGTTAACATTTATATCATTTTAACAAAGTGAAAAAACAGCAGAGACTCTGTACACACGGACAAAATAAGGAGATTTATTAAGCCAGGCATCTCTAACACCAGTCTTGGTCTGAAGTGCTGTAGCATGAGATACCTCAAAATAATAAAAAACAGAGATGAGCGAATTTCTTGAAATTGGCCATAAAATTTGATTTGGGTCATGAGATGAGGAAATATTTTCTACACTAACGGGATTCTAACTGAATCTCACAAAATCTTTCTTCCATATGAATCATAATTGCCTAAATAAGCACTGATCATTTTACTTTCAAAATGAAGGACAATAAAGAGGGAAACTGGACAAGGAGTATAAGGATGAAAGATCACATGACTCAGACAGGGTTATCTTTGCAGGCAGCCTGACAGCCAATCAGGAGGCAGAATATTTGCTGGTCTATTAGGCTCTGTGCTAGCTGTGAAGCTCAGCCACTGATGTGAGAAGATGTGTTTGCCAGACACTGACATCCCAACCTGCAAAAACGCATTTCAGGGAGGTGCACTTCTCATTTCAGGGAGGTTTTCTTTTTTTTTCTTTCACAAACTTTTTATTACATTTTCCAAACATATCAGCATCTGCACACTTTGCTCTATGGTGTGAAGGACTGGGCTCATTACCCTGCCCCAAATTATCATATTTCTGTATATGATTAAAGGGATTCTGTCACCACCTATAAGCCCTGTGATTCTGTCACCATCTGCTCATGTCCAGGGCAGCATTCTGATTTCTAAGGTGGCCTTATAAAAGCTATTTGTGGCTTTATTCTGCGGAAAAACAGGTTTTACTAACCTGTCAATCATTGAATTAAGGTGCCCAAGCAGGGGAGGTCTGTGGATGCGTGGTGCCCGGCCGCACGCATCGCCGTTCGTGCCCAGCGCCTCCTTCTACTCCTCAGTGTCGCCTCTCCCTCCCTCCAGCCTGATGCGCCGTTGCGGACTGCTGGCATCGGCTTCTCGGCTTCTTCTTGCACTGTGCGCACGCTCCGAGAAGGGGACACTGCTACAGGTTGCCGGAAAGGTTTACTGCGAGTAAACTAGAGATGGGAAGTTCGGATCTTTCACATGAATCAGTTCATTTGAATCAGTTCATTCAAATGAACCGGTTCATGAATCGAATCTTCGGTTTATTCGCTGAGCTGACAAGAAGCAAGTGAACCGAAGCTTAGGTTGCGCAATGCGCATGCGCGGATGCTTCCATTCACTCGCTGAGTCGGCTCTTGGTCTGAGTCAGGAAGTTTATTCTTTAAAACCCTGTGTGTAATTATCTACCCCACTGTAGGAAAAAAAACAAGCATCCAGGGGGGGTGAATTTACACTGCGGTAAATAATATAATTAAAATGGAGGGTTAAATGTGTAAATGTTATTTAAAAATAATACATCTCTCTCAATAGTTCTATAGCTACTGAATGAGACAGAAGAAGGATGCCTTTAACATATATAGCTCCTTGAGAAGCCAATTTGACCCTAAAGGGTTAATTCAAACCTGTAATCTAAACTCTGTGTCATCTGTCAACTTCCTTATCCTCTCTGCTCTGCTATCAGTGAACCTTTTCGAGATATATTGTTTCACATGTGGGTGGTCAGGGAGCCGCTATCTAATAGCGGGAGACTCCCTGAACCTCCGGGAGACTTGAGATCCTTGCAGACACTGATTGCAGACACAAGCCAGTCATCTTAGGTTCTTGCAGGGACAGTGAATTTGAGTTAGGTAGATTGAAACTACTAGGTAGAAAGTCAGGTTGTATCAATAGGGAGTGCATAGGAACAGTTAGTGTGCTGGACTGGATGTCTTACGGAGGAAAGGGGCACAGCTGTTCATGGCTGGCACTGCAGACACAAAGACCCTGCACTAAGATCATTCAAAGAGACAGTTGTCACAAGGTAGGGGGGGGGAGGAACACCAGAATGACAATAGAAAGAAAAAGACCAGAAACTAGGCCTCACGGCTAGAAAAAGGGTAAAGGTCACCACCTAGGAAACCCTAAACCTTGCCCTGACTCCTGTCATAATGAATAGACCCTGAAGGTGGGAATATTCATACACCGAAAACCTAGGCCTTAGAACTCTGGAAAGCCCTAGTAGTAGTGACCTGGGTCTGAGACCACTGATTCCTTCCCAGATGAACGAACCAGCGTCTCCCTGAGGCCTAGTAAACAATGAGCAAATGGTAACACAAAATACAAAGAGAAGTACACTTATCTTCAATAGAAAATGGATGAGCAGGAATACAGATGAGGGACTCACACCAGCTCTTCCAACTCATAGAAACATAAAATGTGTCAGCAGATAAGAACCATTTGGCCCATCTAGTCTGACCCATATACGGATACTATGGATAGCCCCTGGCCCATATCTTATATGAAGGATGGCCCTTATGCCCTATCCCATGCATGCTTAAACTCCTCACTGTATTTGCAGCTTACCACTTCTGCAGGACAGGCTATTCCATGCATCCACTACTCTCCTCAGTAAGTAATACTTCCTGATATTACTTTTAAAACCTTTGCCCCTCTAATTCTAAAACTATGTCCTCTTGAAGCAGATTTTCTTCTTTTAAATATTCTTTTCCCTTTTACCTTGTTGATTCCCTTTAAGTATTCTTAAAGTTTCTATTCATATCCCCCTCTGTCTCGTCTTTCTTCCAAGCTATACATGTTAAGGTCCTTTAACCTTTACTGGTAAGTTTTATCCTGCAATCCATGTTATGTTTAGTAGCTCTTCTCTGAACTCTCTCAAAGTATCAAATCCTTCTGGAGATATGGTCTCAGTACTGAGCCACAATACTCCAAATGAGGTCTCACTAGTGCTCTGTAGAGCGGCATGAGCACCTCCCCCTTTCTACTAGTAATGCCTCTCCCTATACACCCAAGCATTCTGCTAGCATTTCCTGCTGCTCTATGACATTGTCTGCCTACCTTTAAGTCTTCTGAAATAATGACCCCTAAATCCCTTTCCTCAGATACTGAGGTTAGGACTGTATCACTGATTTTATATTCTGCTCTTGGGTTTTTTACGTCCCAGGTGCATTATCTTGTACTTATCAACATTAAATTTTAGTTGCCAGATTTTTGACCATTCCTCTAGTTTTCCCTAAATCCTTTTCCAATTGGTGTATCCCTCCAGGAACATCAACCCTGTTACAAATCTTTGTGTCATCAGCAAAAAGACACACCTTACCATCGAGGCCTCTGCAATTTCGCTGATAAAGATTTTAAAATCCAGGCAGATAATATCAACCGCATGGTAAGAAGTGTGAGTCCAGACTAAATAGAGATCAGTAATGACCACAAGCTACACCTGAGATAAGAGGTGTGGCCATTACTAACAACAACACTGCAACAAGTGGAAACAGAGAGACTGTCAGATAACCTCACGTGCCGCCAGTCTCTGAGAGCTTCTAACCTCTGTATGGGAGGGACTGTGACAAACAGTATTTTCTGTGCATGAGTCAGCCTTTTTTTCCAACAATCTGTTAGAAAGCTGCTACAATTAATAAGTGTTTTACAGACATATTCTGAGAACCACCATCAGCATATATATGTTGTAGCATACACTGCAAAATGTTGCCTTTTTGTTTCCAAAAAACATCTGCAATTTTAATAATATGAAAAAAATTGCACAAATTCAGTGCATTTTAGGGCATCAATATCAGTATGCATTGTGTTTATAGAAGAGCATGTTTATTTTAGCCATTTAATTACTAGAAAAATCTGTTACATTTTTCTACTATTTTATAGTTGCACAATTCAGTGTATTTTTAGCACATCATTTCCAATGTGCAGTTGTGTTCGTAGAAATGGACCTTTAATTATGCTTCTATTAAATGCAAAAAACTGTTACAATTTTGCTACTGATTACAATTGCACAATTCATTACATTTAGTGCATCAGTCCCAGTGTGCCAGAGTGTCCATCAAAGGGTAAATTAAAATGAGGTTTTGTAGAATGTGTAGAGTGTATGTACTGTAGAATGGCACTTTTTATTGACCCTATGTTAATTACAAACAAAAGCAAATCCAATTTTGGTATTGTTAATACTTGCAAAATTCAGTGTGGCAGTGTATTTGTAGAAAGGATTGTTTGATTTGAAAAAAACACTTGCGATTTTAATACCATTTATACATGAGAAATTTAAGGCATTTTTGGTTCGTCAATACCAGTGTGCATTGTGTTCATAAAAGAGCATGTTTAATTGAGTTTGTGTGAATCAAAAAAATGTTTCAGTTTTGTTACCATTCATAATTGCACAATTCAGCACATTTCAGTGTGTCACTACCAGTGTAAAGTTTGTTCGTAGAAGGGAGCGTTTATTTGCGCCTGTGTTTGTTACTGGAGATGAGCAAATTTCTCAAAAATTTGATTTTTTAAAAAAAATTGGTTCGATCTGAATTTATTTGCGGCAAATCAAATTTAAAAAACTGCTATTTCCTGGCTGCAAGGAGCCTTAATTGTGTTGTAGAACACTGTGCCTTGCAGTAACACGCATAGGGAGTCTGCTGTGGCAGTGAAATAATACTGTGAGTCAGTATGACATGCAGATGACAGGCGTTGCTCTTAGAATCACTGCACACTTCACTTATTTAGGCAGTCACAGGGCCAAAATTGACCAAATAACTATGAACTCAGCCTTACAGGTCGAATTTAGCGTCAAGAAGAAGAGATCTCCTTTTACACCCTAGTCAGCTGATTCCACATAGATGTCTACAAAGCCTGTTCTTTTAAATGCTTACACAAGTAGAGCCCCCCAGACAGAGTGGAGAGGGCGTCAACCATAAGTTTGTCTTAACATCACTGATTATTTTGCCCTTCTTCTGATCCATCAGAACAATAACCCCCAAAAAACGGATCCTGTCTGTGGAACATCCGACTTCACTCGGTCAGCATTTGGTCAGTATTCCATCAGAATTGCTAATGCCCAAAAAAAAACAGGAGTGGATCCAAAACAGAGATGACACATGAATGGAATATTTGCATGTCTTCTATGCTTAGTACCCACTCTTGCTTTTGGCTACCAAATCACAAGCCAATTCTGATGGGACCACACAGGCATTACAGCTGCTACATAGAAAGGATCCGTTGTGCGTCTCATTTTTCCTTCCTTCTGACAGATCAGAAGAAGTGTCAAATAAATGATGATGTCAGCCAGGCCTAAAGGCAAAATAGTGGCCCAGTCATGACGTGGGGAGGTTGGAAACAGCATGAGAAGTCCACAAAGTGGCCCTATGACATAGTGGGGAGGTGGAAGCAGCATGAGGAGACCACAGAGTGGCCTAATGACAGAGTCTGGAGGTGGCAGCAACATCTGGAGAAGGCCACAAAGTGGCACAATGACAGTGTGGAGGTGGTGTCAGCATCAGGAGGCCACAGACTTACACAATGACAGAGTGTGGAAGTCGCGGCAGCATCTAGAGGCCACAAAGTGGCACAATGATAGAGTGGAGGTGGCAGCAGCAGCATCAGGAGGCTACAGAGTGGCACGATGACAGAGTGTGAAGATAGCAGCAGCATCAGGAGGCAACAGAGTGTCACAATGACAGAGTGTGGAAATGGCTGCAGCAGCAGCATCAGGAGAAGGCCACAGGTTGGCACAATGACAGTATGGAGGTTGCAGCAGCAAAATCAAGAGGCCACAGAGTGGCACAATGACAGTGTGGTGGTGGCTGCAGCAGCATCAGGAGACCACAGAGTGGCAAGGTGACATAGTGTGAAGGTGAAATCAGTATCTGGAGACCAGAGAGTGGTAAGGTGACATAGTGTGGAGGTGGCAGTAGCATCAGGAGACCACAGAGTGGCAAGGTGACATAGTGTGGAGGAGGCAGCAGAATGAGGAGACCACAGAGTGGAAAGGTGACATAGTGTGGAGCTGGCAGCAGCATCAGGAAACTACAGAGTGACCCGTTGACAGAGTGGGGAAGTGGCAGCAGCATCAGGAAACCACATTGTGGCAAGCTGACATGGTGTGGAGGTGACAGCAGCATCAGGAGACCACAGAGTGGCAAGGTCACATAGTGTGGAGGTGGCAGCAGCATCAGGAGACCACAGAGTGACCCGGTGATAGAGTGTGGAGGTGGCAGCAGCATCAGGAGACCACAGAGTGACCCGGTGATAGAGTGGGGAGGTGGCAGTAGTATCAGGAGACCACAGATTGGCAAGGTGACATAATGTAGAGGTGGCAGCAGCATGAGGAGACCACAGGGTGGCAAGGTGACATAGTGTGGATGTGGCAGCAGCTTTAGGAGACCACAGAGTGACCTGGTGACAGAGTGTAGAGGTGCGTGGCAATCCGAGTACTAGCTGAAGATTGTGGGTGAAAGAAGGAGCACTTTGCATCAGATGTGTGGCATTAGGCAGGTGGCAGCATCAGAATAGTAGCTAAGGCAGGTAGCCAGAAGAAACCGATCTCGTTTGTCAAAGTGTTGGTGTGGCACCATGGATGATCTACTCTGATGCATAAGGCATTGGTGGGTGGAAATCCTGGCTGATCCACGCCTGATTCATCTTGACAAAGGTCAGTCTCTCGAATTCTTCTTGGGGTAACTATGGCCCCCGCTGCAGTAAACACCCGCTCTGATGCCACACTACTGTCTGGGCAGGACAGCTTTTCCAGGGCAAACTCGGCTAGTTGCGGCTTCAAATCCAGTTTGGCTGCCCAGTAGTCCAGATTATCTTCAATGTGGGGTAGCAAGGTGCTGTCCAAATATGCCACCACCTGCTGGTTCAGGTCCTGCTCCAGGTCTAGCTGCTGCTGCTGGTGAGTAGTTTCTTCACTAGGCAGGTGAAGAAAGCTGCTCATCAGCGACTTGACTCAAATTGCTGCTGATTGAGCTGGAACTGCTCCTATCCCCCACCCTGCCACAGCAGCCATGGCAGAGGAACGTGAATGTAGAGGCCCCCCTTCCCCCCGTTCAGACCTATATTTGCCGCTTAGCTTTGCAGTTATCTGTTTTTGCCGTGTATTAATGGCAAACCAAATATTTATTTTCCAGTCAGCGGTGCTGTTACCGTATATGTTTTAAAGCTTTTTGGGGCGTGTACTACCGTGAAAAAATATATATATTTGCCGGTCAATGGTGCAGTTATGTGATTGAAAGTCTTTTGTGGCGTGTATTATCCTAAATAGAAAATATTTATATTTGCCGCTCAGCGATGCGGTTATCTGTTCTAAAGCCATTTTTGCTGTGTATTAGTGGCAAATAGAGTTGAGCGAACACCTGGATGTTCGGGTTCGAGAAGTTCGGCCGAACTTCCCGGAAATGTTCGGGTTCGTCCCGAACCCGAACCCCATTGAAGTCAATGGGGACCCGAACTTTTCGGCACTAAAAAGGCTGTAAAACAGCCCAGGAAAGGGCTAGAGTGCTGCAAAAGGCAGCAAAATGTAGTTAAATCCCCTGCAAACAAATGTGGATAGGGAAATGAATTAAAATAAAAAAATATATAAAAAAAAATTAACCAATATCAATTGGAGAGAGGTCCCATAGCAGAGAATCAGGCTTCATGTCACCCACCACTGAAACAGGCCACTGTCAGATATTTAGACCCCGGCACCCAGATAGAGGAGAGAGGTCCCATAGCAGAAAATCAGGCTTCATGTCATAGCAGAGAATCATGCTTCATGTCACCCACCACTGGAACAGGCCATTGTCAGATATTTTTAGGCCCCGGCACTCAGACAGAAGAGAGAGGTCCCATAGCAGAGAATCAGGCTTCATGTCATAGCAGAGAATCAGGCTTCATGTCATAGCAGAGAATCAGGCTTCATGTCATAGCAGAGAATCAGGCTTCATGTCACCCACCACTGGAACAGTCCATTGTCAGATATTTTTAGGCCCCAGCACCCAGACAGAGGAGAGAGGTCCCATAGCAGAGAATCAGGCTTCAAGTCATAGCAGAGAATCATGCTTCATGTCACCCACCACTGGAACAGGCCATTGTCAGATATTTTTAGGCCCCGACACCCAGACAGAGGAGAGAGGTCCCATAGCAGAGAATCAGGCTTCATGTCATAGCAGAGAATCAGGCTTCATGTCATAGCAGAGAATCAGGCTTCATGTCACCCACCACTGGAACAGACCATTGTCAGATATTTTTAGGCCCCAGCACCCAGACAGAGGAGAGAGGTCCCATAGCAGAGAATCAGTCTTCATGTCTTAGCAGAGAATCATGCTTCATGTCACCCACCACTGGAACAGGCCATTGTCAGATATTTTTAGGCCCCGACACCCAGACAGAGGAGAGAGGTTCCATAGCAGAGAATCAGGCTTCATGTCATAGCAGAGAATCAGGCTTCATGTCATAGCAGAGAATCAGGCTTCATGTCACCCACCACTGGAACAGGCCATTGTCAGATATTTTTAGGCCCCGGCACCCAGACAGAGGAGAGGTTAAATTCAACTTTGGGTTGCCCCGCAATATAATGGTAAAATGAAAATATAAAAAGGATTGAATGAGGAAGTGCCCTGGAGTACAATAATATATGGTTAATGAGAGGTAGTTAATGTCTAATCTGCACAAGGGATGGACAGGTCCTGTGGGATCCATGCTTGGTTCATTTTTATGAACGTCAGCTTGTCCACATTGGCTGTAGACAGGCGGCTGCGTTAGTCTGTAATGACGCCCCCTGCCGTGCTGAATACACGTTCAGACAAAACGCTGGCCGCCGGGCAGGCCAGCACCTCCAAGGCATAAAAGGCTAGCTCTAGCCACGTGGACAATTTGGAGACCCAGAAGTTGAATGGGGCCGAACCATCAGTCAGTACGTGGAGGGGTGTGCACACGTACTGTTCCACCATGTTAGTGAAATGTTGCCTCCTGCTAACACGTTCCGTATCAGGTGGTGGTGCAGTTAGCTGTGGCATGTTGACAAAACTTTTCCACATCTCTGCCATGCTAACACTGCCCTCAGAGGAGCTGGCCGTGACACAGCTACGTTGGCGACCTCTTGCTCCTCCTCTGCCTTCGCCTTGGGCTTCCACTTGTTCCCCTGTGACATTTGGGAATGCTCTCAGTAGCGCGTCTACCAACGTGCGCTTGTACTCGCGCATCTTCCTATCACGCTCCAGTGTAGGAAGTAAGGTGGGCACATTGTCTTTGTACCGGGGATCCAGCAGGGTGGCAACCCCGTAGTCCGCACACGTTAAAATGTGGGCAACTCTGCTGTCGTTGCACAGGCACTGCAGCATGTAGTCGCTCATGTGTGCCAGGCTGCCCAGAGGTAAGGACAAGCTGTCCTCTGTGGAAGGCGTATCGTCATCATCCTGCGTTTCTCCCCAGCCACTCACCAGTGATGGGCTCGAGCTGCGTTGGGTGCCACCCCGCTGTGAACATACTTCATCCTCATCCTCCTCCACCTCCTCCTCATCCTCGTCCTCCTCGTCCTCCAGTAGTGGGCCCTGTCTGGCCACATTTGTACCTGGCCTCTGCTGTTGCAAAAAAACTCCCTCTGAGTCACTTTGAAGAGACTGGCCTGAAAGTGCTAAAAATGACCCCTCTTTCTCCTCCGCCTCATCCTCCTCCTGGGCCACCTCCTCTTCCATCATCGCCCTAAGTGTTTTCTCAAGGAGACATAGAAGTGGTATTGTAACGCTGATAACGGCGTCATCGCCACTGGCCATGTTGGTAGAGTACTCGAAACAGCGCAACAGGGCACTCAGGTCTCGCATGGAGGCCCAGTCATTGGGGGTGAAGTAATGCTGTTCCGCAGTGCGACTGACCCGTGCGTGCTGCAGCTGAAACTCCACTATGGCCTGCTGCTGCTCGCACAGTCTGTCCAGCATGTGCAAGGTGGAGTTCCACCTGGTGGGCACGTCGCATATGAAGTGGTGAGCGGGAAGGCCGAAGTTACGCTGTAGCGCAGACAGGCGAGCAGCGGCAGGATGTGAACGCCGGAAGTGCGCACAGACGGCCCGCACTTTATGCAGCAGCTCTGACATGTCGGGGTAGTTGTGAATGAACTTCTGCACCACCAAATTCAGCACATGCGCCAGGTAAGAGATGTGCGTCAAACCGGCTAGTCCCAGAGATGCAACGAGATTTCGCCCATTATCGCACACCACCAGGCCAGGCTTGAGGCTCACCGGCAGCAACCACTCGTCGGTCTGTTGTTCTATACCCCCCCACAACTCCTGTGCGGTGTGGGGCCTGTCCCCCAAACATATGAGTTTCAGAATGGCCTGCTGACGTTTACCCCGTGCTGTGCTGAAGTTGGTGGTGAAGGTGTGTGGCTGACTGGATGAGCAGGTGGAAGAAGAGGAGGAGGAAGCCGAGTAGGAAGAGGAGGCAACAGGAGGCAAAGAATGTTGCCCAACGATCCTTGGTGGCGGAAGGACGTGCGCCAAACAGCTCTTCGCCTGGGGCCCAGCCGCCACTACATTTACCCAGTGTGCAGTTAGGGAGATATAGCGTCCCTGGCCGTGCTCACTGGTCCACGTATCTGTGGTTAGGTGGACTTTGCCACAGATGGCGTTGCGCAGTGCACACTTGATTTTATCGGATACTTGGTTGTGCAGGGAAGGCACGGCTCTCTTGGAGAAGTAGTGGCGGCTGGGAACAACATACTGTGCGACAGCAAGCGACATGAGCTGTTTGAAGCTGTCTGTGTCCACCAGCCTGAATGACAGCATTTCATAGGCCAGTAGTTTAGAAATGCTAGCATTCAGGGCCAGGGATCGAGGGTGGCTAGGTGGGAATTTACGCTTTCTCTCAAATGTTTGTGAGATGGAGAGCTGAACGCTGCCGTGTGACATGGTTGAGATGCTTGTGACGGAGGTGGTGGTGGTGTTGGTGGTACATCCTCTGTTTGCTGGGCGGCAGGTGCCAACGTTCCTCCAGAGGCGGAGGAAGAGGCCGAGACGGCAGCAGCAGAAGAGGTAGCAGGGGGAGCCTGAGTGAGTTCCTTGTTTTTAAGGTGTTTACTCCACTGCAGTTCATGCTTTGCATGCAGGTGCCTGGTCATGCAGGTTGTGCTAAGGTTCAGAACGTTAATGCCTCGCTTCAGGCTCTGATGGCACCGCGTGCAAACCACTCGGGTCTTGTCATCAGCACATTGTTTGAAGAAGTGCCATGCCAGGGAACTCCTTGAAGCTGCCTTTGAGGTGCTCGGTCCCAGATGGTGGCGGTCAGTAGCAGGCGGAGTCTCATGGCGGCGGGTGTTCTGCTTTTGCCCACTGCTCCCTCTTTTGCTACGCTGTTGGCTCGGTCTCACCACTGCCTCTTCCTCCGAACTGTGAATTTCAGTGGCACGACCTTCATTCCATGTGGGGTCTAGGACCTCATTGTCCCCTGCATCATCTTCATCCCTGACCTCCTGTTCAGTCTGCACACTGCAGAAAGACGCAGCAGTTGGCACCTGTGTTTCGTCATCATCAGAGACGTGCTGAGGTGGTATTCCCATGTTCTCATCATCAGGAATCATAAGTGGTTGTGCGGCAGTGCAATCTATGTCTTCCACCGCTGGGAAAGGGCTAGGTGGATGCCCTTGGGATCAGCATAAGAGACTGCTGCATAACTTGAGGCTCAGACAGTTTCCCTGATATGCATGGGGGTGATGTGACAGACTGATGGGCTTGGTTTTCAGGCGCCATCTGTGCGCTTTCTGCAGAAGACTGGGTGGGAGATAATGTGAACGTGCTGGATCCACTGTCGGCCACCCAATTGACTAATGCCTGTACCTGCTCAGGCCTTACCATCCTTAGAACGGCATTGGGCCCCACCAAATATCGCTGTAAATTCTGGCGGCTACTGGGACCTGAAGTAGTTGGTTCACTAGGACGTGTGGCTGTGGCAGAATGGCCACGTCCTCTCCCAGCACCAGAGGGTCCACTAACACCACCACTACCATGTCCGCGTCCCTTACTAGATATTTTCCTCATTGTTACTGTTCACCACAATAAGAAAAAAATTATTTGGCCCAATGTATTGAATTCAAATTCAGGCCTTTTTTTTCAGACACCTAACACTATCTTGCTATCTATTTAGGTACCGTATTACACTAATACAGGCACAACAGTAACGACAGATTTAGCTAAATATAAATTGTAGGCCTAGTATTTAGGCGCTGGATGACAGGTATACGTTTACGGACAGAATTAGACTTGGAAATGCACGGTAGCGTGTGTGTGAAGTAATTGAGAATGACCCTATCCGCACCTTCTTTCTAATATACCCTTTTATGGATAGATTTAAAGTAGGCCTGATATAGCAGAAACCACTGATTTAGGGAATTGCTAAGTTGGGAATTGTATTTCAACCCAGAACAAATACTATGCTTTGGCGGACACTAAATGAATTGACCAGCTTCAGCAATAACCACAGATTTAGCTGAATAGCATAGCTAAATATAAATTTGAGGCCTATTATTTAGGCGCTGGGTGACAGGTATACGTTTACGGACAGAATTAGACTTGGAAATGCACTGTAGCGTGTGTGTGAAGTTATTGAGAATGACCCTATCAGCACCTTGAATCTAATATACCCTTTTATGGATAGATTTAACCTTGGCCTGATAGTAATTCCCTAAATTTGTGGTTTCTGCTCTAAGTTGAGAATTGTATTTCAACCCAAAACAAAAACTGTGCTTTGGCAGACACTAAATAGATTGACCAGCCACAGCAGTATCAACAGATTTAGCTGAATATAAATTTGAGGCCTATTATTTTGGCGCTGGGTGACAGGTATACGTTTACGGACAGAATTAGACTTGGAAATGCACGGTAGCGTGTGTGTGAAGTTATTGAGAATGACCCTATCTGCACCTTCAATCTAATATACCCTTTTATGGATAGATTTAACGTAGGCCTGATACAGCAGAAACCACTGATTTAGGGAATTGCTAAGTTGGGAATTGTATTCAACCCAGAACAAAAACTGTGCTTTGGCGGACACTAAATAAATTGACCAGCCTCAGCAATAAACATAGATTTAGCTGAATATAAATTTTAGGCCTATTATTTAGGCGCTGGGTGACAGGTATACGTTTACGGACAGAATTATTTAAACTTGGAAATGCACGGTAGCGTGTGAAGTTATTGAGGATGACACTATCCGCACCTTCAATCTAATATACCCTTTTATGGATCAATTTAAACTTGGCCTGATACAGCAGAAAAAATATATTTAGGGGATTGCTAAGTTGGGAATTGTATTCAACCCAGAACAAAAACTGTGCTTCGGCAGACAGCAGACAGTATTAAAATTGGCTAGCCACAGCTGAAACACCAGATTTAGGGTACTGCTATTTTGGCCAATTGTATTTTACCCCTCAATAAAATAGCAAGCACAGCCAAGCCCCTGATGTAGGATATAGCAAAAAAAATAACCACACTATTGATGGTTAAATGGACTTGGTGGAAGCTTGTGCTGGCGCACCACAAGACACAAAATGGCCGCCGATCACCCAAGAAAAAAGTGACATAAAAACGCTCTGGGCAGCCTAAAAACAGTGAGCAATTAAATAGCAGCAGTTCAATGATCCACAGCTATAGATCGATCACTGAATTAAGTGTTTTTGCTGAGTAAATCCCTGCCTAATCTCTCCCTAACAGAAGCAGCTGCAACCTCTCCCTACACTGATCAGAGCAGAGTGATGTGCTGCGCTACGTGACTCCGGCTTAAATAGAGGCTGGGTCACATGCTGCACTGGCCAATCACAGCCATGCCAATAGTAGACATGGCTGTGATGGCCTCTTGGGGCAAGTAGTATGACGCTTGTTGATTGGCTGCTTTGCAGCCTTTCAAAAAGCGCCAAGAAAGCGCAGAACACGGAACCCGAACCCGGACTTTTACGAAAATGTTCGGGTTCGGTCCGTGTCACGGACACCCCAAAATTCGGTACGAACCCGAACTATACGCTCATCCCTAGTGGCAAACTAAAAATAGAATAGAACTTGGAGGGCACTCAAGTATCTGGTGTCACACAGAGTACTCTAATTCATGGTAATATAAACACATTAACACATTTAATAAAAAATGTAAATTTATAAAAATACACATAAAACACACCGTACTGATAACGGATCATATCTCCTATCTAGTAACTTGTAGAATGTTAAATCAATACGCAGTTGATATTTGTAATGTCCTTAATCAAAAACCAATAATAATTTCTTTTAACATAGAAACATAGAAAGTGTCGGCAGATAAGAACCATTTGGCCCATCTAGTCTGCCCAATATACTGAATACTATGGATAGCCCCTGGCCCTATCTTATATGAAGGAAGGCCTTATGCCTATCCCATGCATTTTTAAACTCCTTCATTGTATTTGCAGCTACCACTTCTGCAGGAAGGCTATTCCATGCATCCACTACTCTCTCAGTAAGTAATATTTCCTGATATTACTTTTAAACCTTTGCCCCTCTAATTTAAAACTATGTTCTCTTGTAGCAGTTTTTCTTCTTTTAAATATTCTCTTCTCTTTTACCTTGTTGATTCCCTTTATGTATTTAAAAGTTTCTATCATATCCCCTCTGTCTCGTCTTTCTTCCAAGCTATACATGTTAAGGTCCTTTAATCTTTCCTGGTAAGTTTTATCCTGCAATCCATGTACCAGTTTAGTAGCTCTTCTCTGAACTCTCTCCAAAGTATCAATATCCTTCTGGAGATATGGTCTCCAGTACTGAGCACAATACTCCAAATGAGGTCTCACTAGTGCTCTGTAGAGCGGCATGAGCACCTCCCTCTGTCTACTGTTAATGCCTCTCCCTATACACCCAAACATTCTGCTAGCATTTCCTGCTGCTCTATGACATTGTCTGCCTACCTTTAAGTCTTCTGAAATAATGACCCCTAAATCCCTTTCTTCAGATACTGAGGTTAGGACTGTATCGCAGATTTTATATTCTGCTCTTGTGTTTTTACGCCCCAGGTGCATTATCTTCGACTTATCAACATAAAATTTTAGTTGCCAGATTTTTGACCATTCCTCTAGTTTTCCTAAATCCTTTTCCATTTGGTGTATCCCTCCAGGAACATCAACCCTGTTACAAATCTTTGTGTCATCAGCAAAAAGACACACCTTATCATTGAAGCCTTCTGCAATTTTGCTGATATAGATATTAAACAATATGGGTCCCAGAACAGATCCCTGAGGTACCCCACTGGTAACAAGACCATGGTCTGAATATACTCCATTGACTACAACCCTCTGCTGTCTGTCCCTCAGCCATTGCTAATCCATTCAACAATATGGGAGTCCAAGCCCAAAACTGCAATTTATTGATAAGCCTTCTATGTGGTTTTGAAATGGTTTGTTCAGAGAACGACGATAACCATCTGTTATAGGTTGAAAGAAGCAGAAAAAGATACTGAATATTGGTAAGTATAATATCTTAATTGTTCATATTGTCAACTATAGGTTCTCCACAATAATACACATTTCGATAGCTGATTCATATAAAAAATAAAGAATAAAAAATGATACAAAGAAAATAAAATGTCGTCTAATTCAGTTTTGTGCATGTATATAGGATCAGCTGGACCCAATGCTGAGTGTAGATTCAGTTCTTAGATAACAGACAATGGATCAGTCTCTGATAATGCTGATCTGAATTGAAGCGTTCCGCTGTTGCTCATATATTTGGCGGGTAAATGCAGACTGCAAGATTCATATGTATGGAGTACTGGGTTGCCAGGCTGAACACCTGCTGTGAGCTTGCTCAGTATGAGCTGGAGGTACTGTCTTGCTCCTCCTCCAGCGTACTATCTGAGTGGACATTCAGCTCGGCAAGTGGGGTGGTCATCGACAAGCGGACCCGTCTGTCCACAGACTCCATGGATAGACTGACGTTTATCCAAATGAATTAGTCCTGAATCGGCGGCAACTTCTTGGTCCCCACCGTCGGTTTAGGGCGCTGAAGGGTCCCTTGTCAATCCCTCTCCTTTGCTCTCTCTCCAAACATCGTTGTTTAACTTTTGTATATATTTATTGATTAATTTATTTATGGATGAATTTATTTATGTATTTATTTATTGATTAATTTAATTTTATATTTTTCTTTGGATGAATTTATTGATGTATTTATTTATTGATGAATTTATTTATGACCATTAATTCATTTATCTATTTCTCTATCGATGAATTTATTGATCTATCTCTCTATCAATGAGTTTATTCATGTATTTTTTCATAAATCTATTGATATTGAACCTCTTATTTATTTATTCATTCAATTAACATATTATTGAGATATATATATATATATATATATATATATATACACTCACCTAAAGAATTATTAGGAACACCATACTAATACGGTGTTGGACCCCCTTTTGCCTTCAGAACTGCTTAATTCTACGTGGCATTGATTCAACAAGGTGCTGATAGCATTCTTTAGAAATGTTGTCCCATATTGATAGGATAGCATCTTGCAGTTGATGAAGATTTGAGGGATGCACATCCAGGGCACGAAGCTCCCATTCCACCACATCCCAATGATGCTCTATTGGGTTGAGATCTGGTGACTGTGGGGGCCATTTTAGTACAGTGAACTCATTGTCATGTTCAAGAAACCAATTTGAAATGATTCGAGCTTTGTGACATGGTGCATTATCCTGCTGGAGGTAGCCATCAGAGGACGGAGACATGTTCTCATTCTGTTTACGCCAAATTCGGACTCAACCATTTGAATGTCTCAACAGAAATCGAGACTCATCAGACCAGGCAACATTTTTCCAGTCTTCAACAGTCCAATTTTGGTGAGCTCGTGCAAATTGTAGCCTCTTTTTCCTATTTGTAGTGGAGATGAGTGGTACCCGGTGGGATCTTCTGCTGTTGTAGCCCATCCGCCTCAAGGTTGTGCGTGTTGTGGCTTCACAAAAGCTTTGCTGCATACCTCGGTTGTAACGAGTGGTTATTTCAGTCAACGTTGCTTTTCTATCAGCTTGAATCAGTCGGCCTATTATCCTCTGACCTCTAGCACCCACAAGGCATTTTTGCCCACAGGACTGCCGCATACTGGATGTTTTTCCCTTTTCA
Organism: Bufo bufo; assembly: GCF_905171765.1. Lineage (NCBI taxonomy): Eukaryota > Metazoa > Chordata > Amphibia > Anura > Bufonidae > Bufo > Bufo bufo. Next base: position 25,925,694 of record NC_053392.1, on the reverse strand, counting down.
CACCATTCTTTGTAAACCCTAGAAATGGTTGTGGGTGAAAATCCCAGTAACTGAGTAGATTGTGAAATACTCAGACCGGCCCGTCTGGCACCAACAACCATGCCACGCTCAAAATTGCTTAAATCACCTTTCTTTTCTATTCTGACATTCAGTTTGGAGTTCAGGAGATTGTCTTGACCAGGACCACCCCCATAAATGCATTGAAGCAACTGCCATGTGATTGGTTGACTAGATAATTGCATTAATGAGAAATAGAACAGGTGTTCACTGCTTGAGAAAAATCCCATTGAGAGGATTGAAACGTCGCATGCTTGGTGATTAAAGCTTCTTTTACTTGTTCACTACCTGGATGTGCTGCGAATTTCATTTATTTTATATATATATATGGAATTATTTGAATAAAATATAATCATGGGGTGTTACGCTTTATTAACAAAAAAAAAGTTTTTTTACTTTATTTCATTTTATATGTTATAATTTTGCTTTACTTAGAAGTTGTGTCCAAACTTTTGGTCTGATCTGTATATATATACAGTACAGACCAAAAGTTTGGACACACCTTTTCATTCAAAAAGTTTTCTTTATTTTCATGACTATGAAGGCATCAAAACTAGGAATTAACACATGTGGAATTATATACATAACAAACAAGTGTGAAACAACTGAAAATATGTCATATTCTAGGTTCTTCAAAGTAGCCACATTTTGCTTTGATTACTGCTTTGCACACTCTTGGCATTCTCTTGATGAGCTTCAAGAGGTAGTCCCCTGAAATCGTCTTCCAACAGTCTTGAAGGAGTTCCCAGAGATGCTTAGCACTTGTTGGCCCTTTTGCCTTCACTCTGCGGTCCAGCTCACCCCAAACCATCTTGATTGGGTTCGGGTCCGGTGACTGTGGAGGCCAGGTCATCAGGCGCAGCACCCCATCACTCTCTTTCATGGTCAAATAGCCTTTACTTTCAAAGTTTTCCCAATTTTTCGGCTGACTGACTGACCTTCATTTCTTAAAGTAATGATGGCCACTCGTTTTTCTTTACTTAGCTGCTTTTTTCTTGCCATAATACAAATTCTAACAGTCTATTCAGTAGGACTATCAGCTGTGTATCCACCTGACTTCTCCTCAACGCCACTGATGGTCCCAACCCCATTTATAAGGCAAGAAATCCCACTTATTAAACCTGACAGGGCACACCTGTGAAGTGAAAACCATTTCAGGGGACTACCTCTTGAAGCTCATCAAGAGAATGCCAAGAGTGTGCAAAACAGTAATCAAAGCAAAAGGTGTCTACTTTGAAGAACCTAGAATATGACATATTTTCAGTTGTTTCACACTTGTTTGTTATGTATATAATTCCACATGTGTTAATTCATAGTTTTGATGCCTTCAGTGTGAATCTACAATTTTCATAGTCATGAAAATAAAGAAAACTCTTTGAATGAGAAGGTGTGTCCAAACTTTTGGTCTGTACTGTATATATATATATATATATATATATATAGTGGGGATTTGCTCTGGTAGACAGGCTAGCGGATGCAGTACAGAGGCAAAAACAAAGACTTTAACTTAAACAGTTCAGTGTTTTATTCACACATAGGGAAACAAAAAGTAACAGTTTGCAGTCTTGGTGTTTGTTCACACCATAAAAAGTTCACAGAACAAAAGCCTACACCTGGTCAGCAGTTTTTCCACCCGCATTCTTCAACAGGCTTTAGGGCCTGTTTCCCATCAGGCGTTTCTCAGCTCTTTAGCACGGAACAAGTTCTCAGTTTCAAAACACACAGAGCCTGACAGCTCTGCACACCCAGCTGAGACTGCTGGCTGTGTTTTATATAGGCCAATAAAGACCCAGCCTGGAGCATGGGGAGAAGCCACCCACCCAGCACTTTGGCTACTCCCAGTAAGAGCCGGCCCGGATCGGCTATAAAGCCACACTAACAACAAACAAATTACCCAATGTAGGATAAGCTGTCTTTCTTGACAGACTATCTGTTGGCTTAGTAGTCTCAATGAATGTTATATCGTGAACTGAGTGTACCATGTGAGATAAAATAATACGTAACTTTAATTAATCTTTTTTAAAATAAATGAGACAGTGAATAAAACCCTCTGATATACTGCACATGTGGGATTAGACATGCATAAGTGACTGTCACATTTAGGCCAGAAATACAGCTTTTTGGTTACTGGGGTGAAAAAACCCTCTGATATACTGCACATGTGGGATTAGACATGCATAAGTGACTGTCACATTTAGACCAGAAATACGGCTTTGTGCTTACTGGGGTGAAAAAACCCTCTGATATACTGCACATCTGGGATTAGATATGCATAAGTGAGTGTCAAATTTAGGCCACAAATACGACTTTGTGCTTACTGGGGTGAAAAAACCCTCTGATATACTGCACATCTGGGATTAGACATGCATAAGTGACTGTGAGATTTAGGCCACAAATACGGCTTTCTCATACTGGGGCGAAAAAAACCCCATCTGTTTCATATAGTGCACATCTAGGATTAGACGTGCATAAATGAGTGTCACATTTAGGCCAGAAATACGGCTTTTTGGTTAATGGGGTGAAAAAAACATCTAATATACTGCACATCTGGGATTAGACGTGCATAAGTGACTGTCACATTTAGGCCAGAAATACGGCTTTGTGCTTACTGGGGTGAAAAAAACCTCTGATATAATGCACATCTGGGATTAGACGTGCATAAATTACTGTGAAATTTAGGCCACAAATGCCGCTGTCATATAGAGTTAAAAAAAATAAAAATTTTGTGCAATACCCTACATCAGGATTTTTATTGGCGGTTAATTATTTTTAACAGACTTAACCACTTTTTACTTTGCTTTGTGAACGCTAACTATGAGGCAAACATATAATAAGGGACGCGGTCATGGTTGTGTTGGTGGTGTTGGTGGAGCCTCTGGTGCAGGGAGAGGACGTGGCCGTTTTGCCACAGCTACACGTCCTACTGAACCTACTACCTCAGGTCCCAGTAGCCGCCAGAATCTACAGCGATATTTGATCGGGCCTAATGCCGTTCTAAGGATGGTAAGGTCTGAGCAAGTACAGGGGCTAGTCAATTGGGTGGCCGACAATTGATCCAGCACGTTCACATTATCTCCGACCCAGTCTTCTGCAGAAAGCGCACATATGGCGCCTGAAACCCATGCCCATTAGTCTGTCACATCACCCCCGTGCATATCGGGGAACCTGTCTGAGCCTCAAGTTATGCAGCAGTCTCTTAGGCTGTTTGAAGACTCTGCTGGCAGGGTTTCCCAAGGGCATCCACCTAGCCCTTCCCCAGGGGTGGAAGACATAGAATGCACTGCCACACAACCAATTATGTTTCCTGATGAGGACATGGGAATACCACCTCAGCACGTCTCTGATGATGACGAAACACAGGTGCCAACTGCTGCGTCTTTCTGCAGTGTGCAGACCGAAAAGGATGTCAGGGAGGAAGACTGAGTGGAAGACGATGCAGGGGACAATGAGGTCCTAGACCCCACATGGAATGAAGGTCGTGCCACTGACTTTCAGAGTTCGAAGGAAGAGGCAGTGGTGAGACCGAGCCAACAGCGTAGCAAAAGCGGAGCAGGGTGCAAAGACAGAGCAGCCGTCGCCAAAACAGTTCGCCTGCTACTGGCCACCGTCACCAGGGGCCGAGCACACCAAAGGCAGCTTCAAGGAGTTCCCTGGCATGGCACTTCTTCACACAATGTGCTGACGACAAGACCCGAGTGGTTTGCAGGCTGTGCAATCAGAGGCTCTAGCGAGGCATTAACGTTCTGAACCTGTCACAGCCAGACAGCTGAGAAGCGCTCACAGGAGCTTCTCAGATCCTCCTCCTTGAATTTCTTTGTTTTGGTTTAGTTTCTCATCTCGTTAGTCTATCTCAGCTGTCATGCAGTTGGACTGATTGCTGCCCTTTAAGTTCCTCCCCATAATGCAGTAGTGTGCGGCTGATACAACTTCCTGGAGTGTGTGTTCATGCTGTTCCCAGTTCCCAGTCCTCAGTCGTCAGTCGTCTGCAAGATAAGTGCTGTTTATGTATTTATGATTTTCTCTTTTCTGGATTCAGGTGACCCTGACTCCGTCCGTGTCAGTGTAGGGAGCCGGTGGTCGTGTCCCCTCACTATTGTTGGGTCTTCAAGGAAATAGATAGTCGAGGAACGTGGATATGCGCCCATCCACCTTTGGGGTGGTCGCATAGGCTGAGCAGTGAGGGAGAGTGTCACGGAACCATGAACCAGACGTACAACAAGAGATAAGAGAAAATAAGAAGGCTTTATTGAAAATAAAGCTGTAAAGCAAAAGTCCAAACGGATGGTGAAACCGAGCAGAGTCTTTGCGAAGCCAGAGGTCAGGAACCAGAAGGGTAGTCAGACGAAGCCAGGATCAGGAACCAGCAGGGTAGTCAGACGAAGCCAGGATCAGGAACCAGCAGGGTAGTCAGACGAAGCCAGGATCAGGAACCAGCAGGGTAGTCAGACGAAGCCAGGATCAGGAACCAGCAGGGTAGTCAGACGAAGCCAGGATCAGGAACCAGAAGCAGCAGCAGTCTTAGAAGCATGTGTACACAAGAGGACCAAGCAAGGAACTGAAGCCACAGACCTCCTATATATATGAGCTAGGCATCCAGCTCCTCCCAGTGGGAAGGAGGAGCCGCAGGGTGGAAGGCTACAAGAAACCCAGAAACCAAGATGGCCGCCAGCACATGTCAAACGAAGGAGAACAGCAAGAAGGTAAGACCATGACAGAGAGTGGCAGGTCTATTGCAGGGGTCTCCCTTTGTTCCTTAGTTGTGGATCCAGAGAGACATTGTTTATATGGTATTGTCTTGTTTCCTGTACACCATCCGTGACATTATCAGCCGCCAAAACCGTCTCAAGCATGGATCCGGTTTCACTTTTGGCTGAACGCCTCCAGGGTCTTTCATTGGAGGTAGCTGATCTCCGTAGGATTTTTTCTCAGTTTCAAGTGACCGGTTCAGCTTGCGTTCATGGAGTTTGTGCTGAGCCCAAGATCTCGCTCCCGGATACGTTCTCTGGGGGTAGTGAGAATTTTGTGCGTTTTAAAGAGGCTTGCAAACTCCATTTTCGCCTTCTTCCCCATTCTTCTGGTGATGAAGAACGGAGGGTGGGGATCATTGTATCGCTGCTCAGGGGTAACGCTCAGTCTTGGGCCTTTTCGCTACCGGAGGGGGCACGGCCCCTCCACTCAGTGGATGAATTCTTTTTAGCCCTGGGTCAGATATATGATGATCCGGATCGTATTGCTCTGGCTGAGTCTAGACTACGTCTGTTATGCCAGGGTAAACAATCCGCAGAGATATACTGCTCAGAATTTCGAAGATGGGCAGCTGATACTGGTTGGAATGATGCTGCACTCCGAAGTCAATTTTGCCATGGTCTTTCAGAGGGATTGAAAGATGCATTTTCCTTTCATGAGAGGCCTATCTCCTTGGACTCTGCTATGTCTCAGGCCGTTCGTATTGACAGGCGTCTTAGAGAGAGACGAGAGATCTCTCCTTCCGGTCCTACTCAGTCCCGGAACAGTGCAGCGGTCTCATTCTGTGCGCAGGAGTCTCAGTCGCTGTCAGCCCCTTCTGAGCAGGAGCCCATGCAGCTGGGGTTGATTGCCTCTGACAATAGAAGATTCAGCCCACATGGGAGGGTTTGTTTTTGTTGTGGAGGTATAAATCATTTGGCAAATGTTTGTCCCTCTAGGAGATTCAGGCAGTTTTTTGGGAGTAATAAAGAGACAAAAAGGAAAAAATCTTTTAAAAATGTTCCGTCTGTTACTATTGGCAGGGTTGAGGCGGAAATTGAAGGTTTTCCGTTTGCTTGTAGTTCCCGTTTTGTCCTGCCTGCTAGGGTGGCGCTAGAGAGCAAGAGCATTTTTTGTGAGATTTTTGTGGATAGTGGAGCAGCTGTCAACCTCATTGATAATCAATTTGCAATAACTCATGGTTTCCAGGTATGCACTTTGGGAAAGGATATTCCTGTTTTTGCTATTGATTCAGCTCCACTTTCTCAGAAATCATTAAAGGGCATAGTTCACAATATCCGTTTAATTGTGAGTGATGCTCATGTTGAGGATGTGTCATGTTTCGTCCTTAGCGGTTTGCCTACTCCTCTAGTGTTGGGGCTACCCTGGCTCACTAAACATAACCCCACCATTGATTGGCAAGCGAGGCAAATAAATGGTTGGAGTAACTTTTGCAGAGAGAATTGCCTCATAACATCTGTTTCTGAGGTTTCTACTAAGACTGTACCACCTTTCCTCTCTGAATTTTTGGATGTCTTCTCTGAGAGTGGAGTTCTGGGTTTACCTCCGCACAGGGAGTATGATTGCCCTATTAATCTCATCCCAGGCGCCAAGCTGTCTAAATCTCGTTTATACAATCTCTCCCAACCTGAGAGGGTCGCTATGCGGGCTTATATCTCTGAGAGTCTGAGAAAAGGACACATACGACCCTCGAAGTCACCTGTTGCCGCTGGTTTTTTCTTTGTTAAGAAAAAAGATGGTTCTTTAAGACCTTGTCTGGATTTCAGGGAGCTGAACAGTATCACTATTCGTGATCCTTATCCGCTTCCTCTGATCCCGGACCTGTTTAACCAGGTTGTTGGGGCTAAAGTCTTTTCCAAATTAGACCTAAGAGGGGCATACAACCTGGTTAGGGTCAGAGAAGGAGACGAATGGAAGACGGCTTTCAATACCCCTGAGGGCCATTTTGAGAATTTGGTTATGCCTTTTGGTTTGATGAATGCCCCAGCCGTTTTTCAGCATTTCGTGAACAGCATTTTTTATCATTTAATGGGAAAATTTGTATTAGTGTATTTGGATGACATTTTGATTTTTTCTCCTGATTTCAAGACTCATAAGGAACACTTACGTCAGGTCTTGCTCATCCTGCGGGAGAATAAATTATACGCAAAACTGGAAAAATGTGTGTTTGCGGTTCCAGAAATCCAATTTCTGGGGTTTCTTGTCTCCGCTTCTGGTTTTCGCATGGACCCCGAGAAGGTCCGCGCTGTGCTTGAGTGGGAGCTTCCTGAGAATCAGAAGGCGCTGATGCGTTTTTTGGGCTTTGCCAATTATTACAGGAAATTTATTTTGAATTATTCCTCTGTTGTTAAACCACTCACTGATATGACCAGAAAGAGGGTAGATTTTTCTTCCTGGTCGGTAGAGGCGCGTAAGGCCTTTTCTAATATCAAGGAGAGTTTTGCTTCCGCTCCCATCCTAGTACAACCTGATATTTCGTTACCCTTCATAGTTGAGGTTGATGCTTCTGAGGTAGGGGTGGGTGCGGTCTTGTCTCAGGGTTCCTCTCCTGCCAAATGGCAACCGTGTGCCTTTTTCTCAAAGAAACTCTCCTCCGCAGAGAGAAATTAGGATGTGGGAGATAGGGAATTGTTGGCCATCAAGTTGGCTTTTGAGGAATGGCGCCATTGGCTAGAGGGAGCCAGACACCCTATTACCGTGTTTACTGACCATAAAAATCTGGCCTACTTGGAGTCAGCCAAGCGTCTGAACCCGAGACAGGCCAGATGGTCTTTGTTCTTTTCAAGGTTTAATTATGTTGTTACGTTCCACCCTGGGGTTAAGAATGTGAAGGCAGATGCCCTGTCACGTTGTTTTCCGGGAGGTGGGAATTTTGAAGACCCGGGTCCCATTTTTGCTGAAGGTGTGGTGGTCTCTGCTCTTTTTCCTGAATTGGAGGCAGAGGTGCAGGCAGCCCAGTCAGAAGCTCCTGATCTTTGTCCTCCTGGGAGGTTGTTTGTGCCTCTCGCTTTGAGACACAAGATTTTTAAAGAACACCACGACACGGTCCTTGCTGGGCACCCGGGGGCAAGAGCCACACTGGATCTCATCGCTCAGAGATTCTGGTGGCCTGCGCTTCGTAAGTCGGTTGAGGGTTTTGTGGCAGCTTGCGAGACTTGCGCTCGTGCCAAGGTCCCTCATTCACGGCCATCAGGTCCTCTCCTTCCTTTGCCCATTCCTTCCCGTCCTTGGACACATCTGTCCATGGACTTCATAACGGACTTGCCTCGTTCCTCGGGGAAGTCTGTGATTCTGGTGGTGGTGGACCGTTTTAGCAAAATGGTGCATTTTATCCCTTTTCCTGGTTTGCCCAAAGCTAAGACGCTGGCGCAGGCATTTATTGACCACATTGTCAAATTGCATGGGATTCCTTCAGACATAGTCTCTGATAGGGGCACGCAGTTTGTTTCCAGATTCTGGAAGGCTTTCTGTTCTCGCTTGGGGGTTCGGTTGTCATTCTCTTCTGCTTTCCATCCGCAGTCGAATGGCCAGACAGAGCGCGTCAATCATAATCTGGAGACATATCTGCGCTGTTTTGTGGCGGAGAATCAGGAGGATTGGTGTTCTTTTTTGTCCCTTGCTGAGTTTGCTTTAAATAACCGTCGTCAGGAGTCCTCTGATAAGTCAACATTTTTTGGTGCATATGGGTTCCATCCGCAGTTTGGGACTTTCTCGGGAGAGGGCTCTTCTGGTTTGCCTGATGAGGACAGATTCTCCTCGTCTTTGTCATCTATTTGGCAAAAGATTCAGGATAATCTAAAGAGCATGAGTGAGAGATAGAAGCGTGTGGCGGATAAGAGACGTGTGCCTGGTCCGGACCTGAATGTTGGTGATCTGGTGTGGTTGTCTACCAAGAATATCAAATTGAAGGTTCCCTCCTGGAAGTTGGGTCCTAGGTTTATTGGGCCTTACAAGATCCTGTCTGTCATCAATCCTGTTGCCTACCGTCTTGATCTTCCTCAGACTTGGAAGATCCATAATGTTTTTCATAAGTCCTTATTGAAACCTTATTTTCAACCTATTGTACCCTCGCCTTTGCCTCCTCCTCCGATTATGGTTGATGGAAATCTTGAATTTCAGGTCTCTAGGATTGTGGATTCTCGTCTTGTCCGCGGTTCCCTCCAGTACCTCGTTCATTGGGAGGGTTATGGTCCTGAGGAGAGGATGTGGGTCCCAGTGACGGACATTAAGGCCTCCCGTCTCATCAGGGCTTTCCATAGGTCCCATCCTGAGAAGGTGGCTCTGAGTGTCCAGATTCCACTCCTAGAGGGAGGGGTACTGTCACAGCCAGACAGCTGAGAAGCGCTCACAGGAGCTTCTCAGATCCTCCTCCTTGAATTTCTTTGTTTTGGTTTAGTTTCTCATCTCGTTAGTCTATCTCAGCTGTCATGCAGTTGGACTGATTGCTGCCCTTTAAGTTCCTCCCCATAATGCAGTAGTGTGCGGCTGATACAACTTCCTGGAGTGTGTGTGCATGCTGTTCCCAGTTCCCAGTCCTCAGTCGTCAGTCGTCTGCAAGATAAGTGCTGTTTATGTATTTATGATTTTCTCTTTTCTGGATCCAGGTGACCCTGACTCCCTCCGTGTCAGTGTAGGGAGCCGGTGGTCGTGTCCCCTCACTATTGTAGGGTCTTCAGGTAATAGATAGCCGAGGAACGTGGATATGCGCCCATCCACCTTTGGGGTGGTCGCATAGGCTGAGCAGTGAGGGAGAGTGGCAGGTCTATTGCAGGGGTCTCCCTTTGTTCCTTAGTTGTGGATCCAGAGAGACATTGTTTATATGGTATTGTCTTGTTTCCTGTACACCATCCGTGACAGAACCTTAGCACAACCTGCATGACCAGGCATCTACATGCGAGACACAGGCTGCACTGGAGTAAGCACCTTCAAAACCAAGAAAGGGCTCCTCCTGCTCCCTCTTCTGCTGCTGCCTCGGCCTCTTACTCCGCCTCTGGAGTAACGTTGGCACCTGCCGCCCAGCAAACAGAGGATGTGCCACCAACAACACCACCTCCATCACCAAGCATCTCCACCATGTCACACGGAAGCGTTCAGCTCTCCATCTCACAAACCTTTGATAGAAAGCGTAAATTCCCACCTAGCCACACTCGATCCCTGGCCCTGAATGCCAGCATTTCTAAACTACTGGCCTTTGAAATGCTGTCATTCAAGCTGGTGGAGACGGACAGCTTCAAACAGCTCATGTCGCTTGCTGTCCCATAGTACGTCGTTCCCAGCCGCCACTACTTCTGCAGGAGAGCCGTGCCCTCCCTGCACAACCAAGTATCGGATAAAATCAAGTGTGCACTGCGCAACGCCATCTGTGGCAAGGTCCACCTAACCACAGATACGTGGACCAGTAAGCTCGGCCAGGGACCCTATATCTCCCTAACTGCACACTGGGTAAATGTAGTGGCAGCTGGGCCCCAGGCGGAGAGCTGTTTGGCGCACGTCCTTCCGCCGCCAAGGATCGCAGGGCATCATTCTTTGCCTCCTGTTGCCTCCTCTTCCTACTCGGCTTCCTCCTCCTCTTCTACCACCTCCTCATCTGGTCAGTGACATACCTTCACCACCAACTTCAGCACAGCCAGGGGTAAACGTCAGCAGGCTGTTCTGAAATTGATGTGTTTGGGGGAAAGGCCCCACACCGCGCAGGAGTTGTGGCGGGGTATAGAACAACAGACTGACGAGTGGTTGCTGCCAGTGATCCTCAAGCCCGGCCTGGTGGTGTGCGATAATGGGTGAAAGCTCTGGGGCTGGCCGGTTTGACGCACATCCCTTGCCTGGCGCATGTGCTGAATTTGGTGGTGCAGAAATTCATTCACAACTACCCCGACATGTCAGAGCTGCTGCGTAAAGTGCGGGCCGTCTGTGCGCGCTTCCGGCGTTCTCATCCTGCCGCCGCTCGGCTGTCTGCTCTACAGTGTAACTTCGGCCTTCCTGCTCACCGCCTCATATGCGACGTGCCCACCAGGTGGAACTTCACCTTGCACATGCTGGACAGACTGTGCGAGCAGCAGCAGCAGGCCATAGTGGAGTTTCAGCTGCAGCACTCACGGGTGAGTCGCACTGCGAATAGATAGCTAGATATATAGATAGATAAATTGATAGATACATTTTAGATAGATGGGGTACAGTTGCAAGAAAAAGTATGTGAACCCTTTGGAATGATATGGATTTCTGCACAAATTGGTCATAAAATGTGATCTGATCTTCATCTAAGTCACAACAATAGACAATCACAGTCTGCTTAAACTAATAACACACAAAGAATTTAATATTAACATGTTTTTATTGAACATACCATGTAAACATTCACAGTGCAGGTAGAAAAAGTATGTGAACCCCTAGACTAATGACATCTCCAAGAGCTAATTGGAATGAGGTGTCAGCCAACTGGAGTCCAATCAATGAGATGAGATTGGAGGTGTTGGTTACATCTGCCCTGCCCTATAAAAAAAAAACACACACCAGTTCTGGGTTTGCTTTTCACAAGAAGCATTGCCTGATGTGAATGATGCCTCGCACAAAAGAGCTCTCAGAAGACCTATGATTAAGAATTGTTGACTTGCATAAAGCTGGAAAGGGTTATAAAAGTATCTCCGAAAGCCTTGCTGTTCATCAGTCCATGGTAAGACAAATTGTCTATAAAAGGAGAAAGTTCAGCACTCTCTCTAGGAGTGGCCGTCCTGTAAAGATGACTGCAAGAGCACAGTGCAGACTACTCAATGAGGTGAAGAAGAGTCCTAGAGTGTCAGCTAAAGACTTACAAAAGTCTCTGGCATATGCTAACATCCCTGTTAGCGAATCTACGATACGTAAAACACTAAACAAGAATGGATTTCATGGGAGGATACCACAGAGGAAGACACTGCTGTCCAAAAATAAAATGCTGCACATTTACAGTTTGCACAAGAGCACCTGGATGTTCCACAGCAGTACTGGCAAAATATTCTGTGGACAGATAAAACCAAAGTTGAGTTGTTTGGAAGAAACACACAACACTATGTGTGGAGAAAAAGAGGCACAGCACACCAACATCAAAACCTCATCCCAACTGTGAAGTATGGTGGTGGGGGCACCATGGTTTGGGGCTGCTTTGCTGCGCCAGGGCCTGGACGGATTGCTATCATCGAAGGAAAAATGAATTCCCAAGTTTATCAAGACATTTTGCAGGAGAACTTAAGGCCATCTGTCCACCAGCTGAAGCTCAACAGAAGATGGGTGTTGCAACAGGACAACGTCCCAAAGCATAGAAGTAAATCAACAACAGAATGGCTTAAACAGAAGAAAATACGCCTTCTGGAGTGGCCCAGTCAGAGTCCTGACCTCAACCCGATAGAGATGCTGTGGCATGACCTCAAGTAAGCGACTCACACCAGACATCCCAAGAGTATTGCTGAACTGAAACAGTTCTGTAAAGAGGAATGGTCAAGAATTACTCCTGACCGTTGAGCACGTCTGATCTGCAACTACAGGAAACGTTTGGTTGAAGTTATTGCTGCCAAAGGAGGTTCAACCAGTTATTAAATCCAAGGGTTCACATACTTTTTCCACCTGCACTGTGAATGTTTACTGTGTTCAATAAAAACATGGTAACATTTAATTCTTTGTGTGTTATTAGTTTAAGCAGACTGTGATTGTCTATTGTTGTGACTTACAGTAGATGAAGATCAGATCACATTTTATGACCAATTTGTGCAGAAATCCATATCATTCCAAAGGGTTCACATACTTTTTCTTGCAACTGTATATGGTTGTTTAGCTACATAGATAGATAACAGATAGATGGAAAGATAGACTATAGATAGGCAGATAGATAGAACGATAGCTAATTGATAGATAGAAGGATAGAGCTGTAGATAAATTGATAGATAGAAAACCGATAGATGGCTAGATAGACTATAGATAGGTAGATAGAGAGATAGATAATTGATAGATAGATAATAGATAGAATTTAGATAGATGGGGTATATGGATGTATAGATACATAGATAGATAACAGATAGCTGGATAGATAGATAGTTGGATAGATAAAAAAGTGGAGTAGACGGCTCTACTGCTCAGGTAAATGATAGAGGTGCAAGGCTGCTTAGTCTGACTCACCCAGTCAGAAACATATAATACCAAGCAATAAAAGATAAGCAGGCACACTCTTAATTTGGGTACAATCTAATTTATTTATGGTCTGTTAATAATGTTGTAGGTAATAAAAAGAGTGTGGGTGTAATTGGGTAAAGATCGGGGGTGTTGGAGTGATCACCAGTGGGTAAAGCGGTGATAGATGTCCTGGGGGAAGGTCCTGGGTAAAAATGTGATGACGAAAACCCGGGTAGGGGTCTTGTTATAAAAAGAGAAAATATATATATATATATACATATACATATATATATAAAATAGATATATATATGGGTAGGTAAATAGAAGATTTGGAAGGTGCTGGGGTGACCACCAATATGTGGGGGGTGGTATATGCCCTAAAAATGTCCAAGGGAAAAATAGTCAATGGTGTGGTGAAGATACCTGGATAGGGGTATGTTCAAAAAAAGGAATCAAATAAAATAGTTGTGCACAAAGTCTTGATAATAAGAAAAAATGAGTAAAAAACCTAGAAAAAACGTCCTTCATAAAAATATAAAAAAATGTGTCTCACAGTCTTTAGTACGGTAGCCACTGTACGTTAAATAAAATCAAATAATGATGTATACATTATACAGAGGATATTGTCCTATATTGTCCCTTTATAAGACTCCGTTAGTAGGGTATATATTAAGTAGCAATTTTGGCAATTTGCTACTTAATAGAGGATGGTGCGTCTTTGCAGGTATATTTGCCAATAGTAGGATTGTAGATATGGCAATGAGGTATAATTGCCAATAGTAGAATTGCATGTATAGCATTAATCCATGTATTGCTCTGTGGAAGAAAGGGCTACTCTGTGCCTAAGTGCGGCGTCCCGCACTGTCTCTGGCTACAGAGATCACTTACCCCTCTTGACGCTTGTGTTCTTTTTGGTCCTCTGATGGTAGTTCCTGGTAGCTGGCTGTTGTGCTCCAGTCCGGTCCTCGGGAGTCAGCGGCGTGCCTCGTGTTGTCAAGGACGCTGGGGGGCGTGGTTCGCGCGTCTGACGAGTGACGTGTGGGTCACGTGATCGCGGACTGTGTCCGGCTTGTTCGTAGCGCTTCTCCTGTTCTGTAGCGAATAGTGAATATTCCAGTGATCCAGTAATCCTCTTAATCCTCTTAAACGCGTTTCGGGAGTTTATCCCTTCATCAGTAAGTGGAGGATTCTAGTGGATGCTGTGGTTTTTATAGGGCGGTATCAATCAATCACTTTGTTAATCAATTAGCCTAACAAGGAGGTTGGTATGTTGAATGGGTTGATTTATTTCAATTATCTTTGGCCAATTCATATTGTGGCCAAATTAGAATATATAGATAGATCGATGGAAGTGTATTGCAGAAATTATATATCTACGGTTCAACATGTTTGTATAGTTGTCTACATGATGTTGATCAGTCCTATAGTAAAATTATTATTTATACAGATTGGTAGATCTGACCAATTTTTACGGTTTGAATTTTCTATTTTCAAGGAGGAACCCTCATATAACCTTTATATCTATTGCTGAGTGTAATTTGGTAGTGTGGATTGTTTTTTAGACAAGTATATGGTATAATGAACTTAATACTTTCAGTGAGTACAGATATAGTATGTTTGTTATTTTTATTTTTATTTTTATTTTTAGGTGTTGCCTCTCCAAATGGGGCCTGTGGTAATCCTGATATATTCCAGCCCTGGATACATGTGGGAGATATGCCCACGACGTCACTGGTCCGTAGTGTAAAAGACCCAGCGAACGTCTGGGTCCATCATTCCCGCATGTATCAAAGGGAAGTGGGTCATCTAGGTATGGCCTTTAGTATAGTCTTTGAGATGTACGGGACTTGTTGGTCTTGGGGGATACTCGCATATTATAATTTTGTAATTTTTATTTCTTTATTTTCTAGTTGTGAGTGTTCTGTCATTATAGAGAGCCTGTAGTGGTGCTAATGTTATCCAACTGTTTCACACTGGTCCACAGTCTGAAAGAGCCAGTAGATATTTCTGTCTGTTGCTCTTGCATGTATCCAATAATTGAGAATTTAAAATTTGAAACACACTGGCATATAGGAACATTAGATGTTCAATCTCTCTACACCTGCATAAATCATCAACAGGGTACAGAAGCAGTTAAAAACAACTAACTAAAGAGGCCACATTACCACCGGAACAGATAGACTATATAATAAGAGGCATAGAATTCATACTCAACCATAATTACTTTTACTGGAACTCAGATTTTTACATACAGACCCAAGGAACGGCCATGGGCACCAGATTCGCCCCCAGTTACGCAAATTGATTCATGGCACAGTGGGAAGATGAAACCATAGCGCCCAGACTGGGGTCGGATCTGGTGCTCTGGCAAAGATACATTGACGACATCATATTCATCTGGCAAGACAGTAAGGAAAACCTAGACATATTTTTAACCACCATCAATACAAACCCATACGGCTTAAAATTCACTTCATCCATCAGTACATCGAAAATAGAATTCCTAGACTTACAAATAACAATAGAAAATGACAAACTCATATGTACCACTTATCATAAACCAACATCCAAAAATAGTTTTATCCAATACGACAGTTGTCATCTACCATCATGGCTCACAAATATTCCTCAAGGACAATTTCGCAGAGTTAAGAGAAACTGCACAACAGAATCTGATTTTGACAAAGAAGCTGAAAAGATGAAAACACAATTTATAGATAAAAAATACCCCATTGAACTACTGAATACATCACTAAACAAGGTCAAAAAAATGGAAAGGAAAACATTCTTCAATAAGTTAGCCAAAAAATCAGAAGAAGGAGACACCACACCCAGGATTATAATACCATATAATCCACAGTACAAAAAAATCAAAAAGATCATTAACAGCCATTGGTATCATATAAAACAGGATAAAATAATAGGGACCATCATTAACGACACTCCATTAATCACCTTCACCAAAGCCCCAAATCTAGGTTTAAAAATTGCACCCACCATCAAATACAACAAAGAACAAACAACAACTATTCAAAAATGGGCAGACATCACCGGTTTCTTTAGATGCGGAAAATGCAACAATTGCCGAACAATATCATTTCCAAAGAAAACCACCTACGTCACTTCCAAAATTAACTCTCATAAACAAGAAATCAAAGAATTCCTAACATGCAGCTCAACAGAAGTAATATACGCATTAGAATGCCCATGCCAAAAACTATATATAGGCCGTACCAAAAGGACACTTCAAAAACGTGTATCAGAACATATAGCAAACATAAGGAAAGGTTATGACAAACACACAGTATCAAATCACTTCAGTATCATTCACAATAAGGACCCATCCGGACTGAAATACACAGCATTAGAAAAGGTAAAGAAAGACTGGAGAGGGGGCAACTTTATAGAAAAAATGTCCAGAGTTGAGTCCAGAAGAATTTTTGAATTCAACTCTGTTCTACCAAATGGACTAAATGCAGAAATGGAGATCTTTGGGTTCCTTTGATGGGGGGTTGCCGTTCCCCGATGAGTAACCGGGATGGTTATTTCATTCCTTCCGGTTGCACCTTGGCGAGCGGCTGCCCCTCACTAACCACAATACCATTCCAGTCACCCACACTCATAGATATCCACTACCCTACAAATACACGAGACAAGTAAATACCAAACAAAAAAGACTTGAACAACAACTAGGCCATCAAGAAAATACAAAAGATAACTAAATAAAGACAAAATAGACCAATACATCAACTAGGCCCCGCAATCTGAGATGAGACGAGCCCCCTACCACACTTGAAAATATGCTCAGTATCTGATATACCCCAAACATGGGGCGGTCAACATATGGATATCACCACTACATTCAAGATACCCCTACGCACCCATTCATACTACATATTTTTCCATGTTCCCATATCTTTGTTCCCCTTCCTTGGATATATACAGGGACGATCAACCTGCGTAGTCACTGGGTCTTCCATATTACAGACCAGTGATACAATGGATATCTCCCATGCAATGGATATCTCCCATTGTACACTAAAAAGATTGATGCCAGTAACTAAATTATATCAAGACGTCATAACTAATAAATCTTACTATCTGGGCTATATAACCTGTAGCCCTTCCCTTTGGATACATGCAAGAGCAACAGACAGAAATATCTACTGGCTCTTTCAGACTGTGGACCAGTGTGAAACAGTTGGATAACATTAGCACCACTACAGGCTCTCTATAATGACAGAACACTCACAACTAGAAAATAAAGAAATGAAAATTACAAAATTATAATATGCGAGTATCCCCCAAGACCAACAAGTCCCGTACATCTCAAAGACTATACTAAAGGCCATACCTAGATGACCCACTTCCCTTTGATACATGCGGGAATGATGGACCCAGACGTTCGCTGGGTCTTTTACACTACGGACCAGTGACGTCGTGGGCATATCTCCCACATGTATCCAGGGCTGGAATATATCAGGATTACCACAGGCCCCATTTGGAGAGGCAACACCTAAAAATAAAAATAAAAATAAAAATAACAAACATACTATATCTGTACTCACTGAAAGTATTAAGTTCATTATACCATATACTTGTCTAAAAAACAATCCACACTACCAAATTACACTCAGCAATAGATATAAAGGTTATATGAGGGTTCCTCCTTGAAAATAGAAAATTCAAACCGTAAAAATTGGTCAGATCTACCAATCTGTATAAATAATAATTTTACTATAGGACTGATCAACATCATGTAGACAACTATACAAACATGTTGAACCGTAGATATATAATTTCTGCAATACACTTCCATCGATCTATCTATATATTCTAATTTGGCCACAATATGAATTGGCCAAAGATAATTGAAATAAATCAACCCATTCAACATACCAACCTCCTTGTTAGGCTAATTGATTAACAAAGTGATTGATTGATACCGCCCTATAAAAACCACAGCATCCACTAGAATCCTCCACTTACTGATGAAGGGATAAACTCCCGAAACGCGTTTAAGAGGATTAAGAGGATTACTGGATCACTGGAATATTCACTATTCGCTACAGAACAGGAGAAGCGCTACGAACAAGCCGGACACAGTCCGCGATCACGTGACCCACACGTCACTCGTCAGACGCGCGAACCACGCCCCCCAGCGTCCTTGACAACACGAGGCACGCCGCTGACTCCCGAGGACCGGACTGGAGCACAACAGCCAGCTACCAGGAACTACCATCAGAGGACCAAAAAGAACACAAGCGTCAAGAGGGGTAAGTGATCTCTGTAGCCAGAGACAGTGCGGGACGCCGCACTTAGGCACAGAGTAGCCCTTTCTTCCACAGAGCAATACATGGATTAATGCTATACATGCAATTCTACTATTGGCAATTATACCTCATTGCCATATCTACAATCCTACTATTGGCAAATATACCTGCAAAGACGCACCATCCTCTATTAAGTAGCAAATTGCCAAAATTGCTACTTAATATATACCCTACTAACGGAGTCTTATAAAGGGACAATATAGGACAATATCCTCTGTATAATGTATACATCATTATTTGATTTTATTTAACGTACAGTGGCTACCGTACTAAAGACTGTGAGACACATTTTTTTATATTTTTATGAAGGACGTTTTTTCTAGGTTTTTTACTCATTTTTTCTTATTATCAAGACTTTGTGCACAACTATTTTATTTGATTCCTTTTTTTGAACATACCCCTATCCAGGTATCTTCACCACACCATTGACTATTTTTCCCTTGGACATTTTTAGGGCATATACCACCCCCCACATATTGGTGGTCACCCCAGCACCTTCCAAATCTTCTATTTACCTACCCATATATATATCTATTTTATATATATATGTATATGTATATATATATATATATATATTTTCTCTTTTTATAACAAGACCCCTACCCGGGTTTTCGTCATCACATTTTTACCCAGGACCTTCCCCCAGGACATCTATCACCGCTTTACCCACTGGTGATCACTCCAACACCCCCGATCTTTACCCAATTACACCCACACTCTTTTTATTACCTACAACATTATTAACAGACCATAAATAAATTAGATTGTACCCAAATTAAGAGTGTGCCTGCTTATCTTTTATAGTTGGATAGATAAATGGATAGATAACAGATAGATGGATAGATAGAATTTAGATAGATGGGGTATATGGATGTATAGATACATAGATAGATAGATAGATAAATGGAAAGATAGATAGATAACAGATAGACTATAGATAGGTAGATAGAAAGATAGATAGATAGATAGATAGATAGATAGAGATAGATAGATAGAGATATACAGTTGCAAGAAAAAGTATGTGAACCCTTTGGAATGATATTATCATTAGCAGTGCTCTGAGAAGAATGTCTGGAGGATGTTGCCATCTGTAGTAAGAATCTGGAAGACGTGATAAGCCCTTAATGGCTTAATACAAATGTAGTAAGAATCAATATAACTTTAACATCAATGATGGATAGATAGATAGATAGATAGATAGATAGATAGATAGATAGATAGATAGATAGATAGATAGATAGATAGATAGTTATCTGGATAAAAATGGATTGATAGATAGATAATTGGATAGATAGATATACCTGATAGATGGAAAGATAGACTATAGATAGGTAGATAGAAAGATAGATAGATAATTGATAGATAGATAGATAGATATAAGGATAGATAGGTAGATAAATTGATAGATAGAATTTAGATAGATGGGGTAACCTATGCATTAGAAATGTCTCGATTACAAGAATACAGCCTGTGGAATGTCCAGACGTTTTAATGAGCATGTCTGTAGAAAAGTCTAAAACAGCTGAATGCCTTAGGGACCTATGCCTGTATGTGCATACGTATCTCTGTGCTAACCATGCCCAGAATGTGTCATGTTTATATAGGCTGGGGTCCTGTTGTAAACCACAACATGTTGCAACTATTAGCACATTCATTAGTTGCTGTTTTACAAATAGTTAGATTATGTTTTATAAGAATTTATATGTTTATTATAGGCCTTTTTATGCCCAAATCTTAATTTTATATCAAAAACTTATCAACTGTTATAAATGGGCATAGCCAAAATATCAAATTTATTTATTTTTAATTTGTAACTGCCGGACATTAGATTTCACCATCTGTAGTAAGCTGTCCTGCGTCTCTCAGAAAGCTCAACATCATGTTTTAGCCCCTAACAGTAATCTGAGAAGAATGTCTTGGAGGATGTTGCCATCTGTAGTAAGAAGCTGTCAGAAGTGGTAAGACCTTAATGGACGAATACTATATACAGTACAGACCAAAAGTTTGGACACACCTTCTCATTCAAAGAGTTTTCTTTATTTTCATGACTATGAAGGCATCAAAACTATGAATTAACACATGTGGAATTATATACATAACAAACAAGTGTGAAACAACTGAAAATATGTCATATTCTAGGTTCTTCAAAGTAGCCACCTTTTGCTTTGATTACTGCTTTGCACACTCTTGGCATTCTCTTGATGAGCTTCAAGAGGTAGTCCCCTGAAATCGTCTTCCAACAGTCTTGAAGGAGTTCCCAGAGATGCTTAGCACTTGTTGGCCCTTTTGCCTTCACTCTGCGGTCCAGCTCACCCCAAACCATCTCGATTGGGTTCAGGTCCGGTGACTGTGGAGGCCAGGTCATCTGGCGCAGCACCCCATCACTCTCCTTCATGGTCAAATAGCCCTTACTTTCAAAGTTTTCCCAATTTTTCGGCCGACTGACTGACCTTCATTTCTTAAAGTAATGATGGCCACTCGTTTTTCTTTACTTAGCTGCTTTTTTCTTGCCATAATACCAATTCTAACAGTCTATTCAGTAGGACTATCAGCTGTGTATCTACCTGACTTCTCCTCAACGCAACTGATGGTCCCAACCCCATTTATAAGGCAAGAAATCCCACTTATTAAACCTGACAGGGCACACCTGTGAAGTGAAAACCATTTCAGGGGACTACATCTTGAAGCTCATCAAGAGAATGCCAAGAGTGTGCAAAGCAGTTATTTAAAGCAAAAGGTGGCTACTTTGAAGAACCTAGAATATGACATATTTTCAGTTGTTTCACACTTGTTTGTTATGTATATAATTCCACATGTGTCAATTCATAGTTTTGATGCCTTCAGTGTGAATCTACAATTTTCATAGTCATGAAAATAAAGAAAACTCTTTGAATGAGAAGGTGTGTCCAAACTTTTGGTCTGTACTGTATATCAAACAATATATAAACTTAATATCAAGCAATATCAAGCGATATAAAATTAATATCAAGCGATATAAAGTTTATATCAAGCAATATCAAGCGATATAAAATTAATATCAAGCGATATAAACTTTATATCAAACAATATCAATCAATATAAAAGGGGCGGGGTTATCTGTATAAAAGGGGGCGTGGTACCTGTCACTTTTAGTTTGATGAAACATATACCCTCTTACTACTAGCAGTAACTAAAAATAGTTACATACCATACACAAGCTGCCATTTACCTAGATGGCTGACTAATGTGCCAAAAAGTCAATTTAGAAGGATAAAACGCAACTGCACCCAAGAATCGCAATTCGAGATGGAAGCAGAGACACTAAAACAACAATTTATAGAAAAACAATACCCCACTCACCTCTTGGAGGGATCATTAGAGGAAGTTAGAACAATGAGGAGGGAAGACTTCTTTGTCCCCAAGCAGAGAGAAACAACAGAAGATTCATTGAGAATGATCCTACCATTCCAAAGTCATGGAAAGAATAATTAAGAAATATTGGCATCACCTGCTTGGGGACAAAATAGTTGGACCCTTACTAATACTATACCCCAAATTACATATACTAGGGTCCCGAATTTAGGTCTTAAATTTGCGCCATCAGTGAAAAAGAAGAATTCCACTACACAAGAGAAACAAAACTGGCTATCCTTTAGTGGTTTTTACAGATATGGACGTTGTTCCAACTGCAAAATCACTAAATTTTCTAAAAAAACTTTAAAAGCACAGTCCACGCAGAATTCGTTCTCAATAGATATCAAAGAAGGATTGACATGTGACTCAACGGGTGTCATTTATTTAATTGAGTGTCCGTGCCGCAAACAATACATTGGCAGAACTAAGCGAACTTTGAAAAAGAGAGTGTCAGAACATGTCGCAAATATCAAGAAAGGGTATGAACTACAGGGAGTGCAGAATTATTAGGCAAGTTGTATTTTTGAGGATTAATTTTATTATTGAACAACAACCATGATCTCAATGAACCCAAAAAACTCATTAATATCAAAGCTGAATATTTTTGGAAGTAGTTTTTAGTTTGTTTTTAGTTTTAGCTATTTTAGGGGGATATCTGTGTGTGCAGGTGACTATTAATGTGCATAATTATTAGGCAAATTAACAAAAAACAAATATTTACCCATTTCAATTATTTATTTTTACCAGTGAAACCAATATAACATCTCAACATTCACAAATATACATTTCTGACATCCAAAAACAAAACAAAAACAAATCAGTGACCAATAAAGCCACCTTTCTTTGCAAGGACACTCAAAAGCCTGCCATCCATGGATTCTGTCAGTGTTTTGATCTGTTCACCATCAACATTGCGTGCAGCAGCAACCACAGCCTCCCAGACACTGTTCAGAGAGGTGTACTGTTTTCCCTCCTTGTAAATCTCACATTTGATGATGGACCACAGGTTCTCAATGGGGTTCAGATCAGGTGAACAAGGAGGCCATGTCATTAGATTTTCTTCTTTTATACCCTTTCTTGCCAGCCACGCTGTGGAGTACTTGGACGCGTGTGATGGAGCATTGTCCTGCATGAAAATCATGTTTTTCTTGAAGGATGCAGACTTCTTCCTGTACCACTGCTTGAAGAAGGTGTCTTCCAGAAACTGGCAGTAGGACTGGGAGTTGAGCTTGACTCCATCCTCAACCCGAAAAGGCCCCACAAGCTCATCTTTGATGATACCAGCCCAAACCAGTACTCCACCTCCACCTTGCTGGCATCTGAGTCGGACTGGAGCTCTCTGCCCTTTACCAATCCAGCCACGGGCCCATCCATCTGGCCCATCAAGACTCACTCTCATTTCATCAGTCCATAAAACCTTAGAAAAATCAGTCTTGAGATATTTCTTGGCCCAGTCTTGACGTTTCAGCTTGTGTGTCTTGTTCAGTGGTGGTCGTCTTTCAGCCTTTCTTACCTTGGCCATGTCTCTGAGTATTGCACACCTTGTGATTTTGGGCACTCCAGTGATGTTGCAGCTCTGAAATATGGCCAAACTGGTGGCAAGTGGCATCTTGGCAGCTGCACGCTTGACTTTTCTCAGTTCATGGGCAGTTATTTTGCGCCTTGGTTTTTCCACACGCTTCTTGCGACCCTGTTGACTATTTTGAATGAAACGCTTGATTGTTCGATGATCACGCTTCAGAAGCTTTGCAATTTTAAGAGTGCTGCATCCCTCTGCAAGATATCTCACTATTTTTGACTTTTCTGAGCCTGTCAAGTCCTTCTTTTGACCCATTTTGCCAAAGGAAAGGAAGTTGCCTAATAATTATGCACACCTAATATAGGGTGTTGATGTCATTAGACCACACCCCTTCTCATTACAGAGATGCACATCACCAAATATGCTTAATTGGTAGTAGGCTTTCGAGCCTATACAGCTTGGAGTAAGACAACATGCATAAAGAGGATGATGTGGTCAAAATACTCATTTGCCTAATAATTCTGCACGCAGTGTACATTCATTATCTAAACATTATAAAGATCATTATGATAATGATCCATCAAGCCTCAAATATATGGCGTTAGAAAAAGTCAAATATACATGGAGAGGGGGCAATCATATCCTCCAGATGTTCAGGATGGAATCCAAGAGGATATTTGAGTTCAATACCCTATTACCAAAAGGTTTGAATGCAGACATGGAATTGTTCGGCTTCTTATAAATGGGGCGTTGGCCTGGTGGGACAGAGACATCTGTGTCAGGCTGTTTTCCCAGCACCCAGATCTCTCTTTCCTGTCAGCCCCCTTTCCATCTATACCTATACACCCAGACTATTGAAACTAAAAGTCATTGAAACCGAAAGTTACTGACACTTTGTTTAACACTCCTTCAAAATATTTACACAACAGTGTATAAAATATTTATGACAACAATGTATATATACTGTTATAATGAGTTCCATCTCGATCCCAATCTTTGAACTTGTACAATGTATTAATTTAATATTTTAACTCCACTAATGTATCCAGTTTTATCATGTGATCCATTTTAGCTCATTTCCGAAAAAAACGCATTGAAAACGCATAGAAACCGCACATGCGTTTTTTCGGATTTTATGTGTTTTAAGTTCATATATCTATTAAAGTGAAGTATACCGTATGAAATGTAAATTTGAATGATAAATTCATCAGTATAAGGATTTCAAAACCAGATTTTATGAAATATGATAGTTACAAAAAAGAACATGTCCCAACATTTGGATCTGTTTTCCTGGTTTTTAAGATATCCCTCACTGGTCCAACCTATGGTTCAACCCATGTTCCAACCCACATTTGTTAATCATGGATACCATATAAAAGAGGACATTATACCTCCACTGTTTAAACCACTGAGGAAGGGGTCCCTTTACCCCGAAACGCGTTTGGTGACAACAGTGAGGGATTATTAGAACAAGGAGCGCTTTACATCATAACTTTTAACGTGTACCATCGAATATTTGGAATAGCGATCACGTCCAAACTCATCACTACTGAATACAGGTGATTTGAATCCCCGCCTAAGAGACGTCAGCAGCACATGACCAAGCAGTGAACCACGTGGGACGCCACGTAAGGTCCTGGAAGGACACAACAAAGAACGTTTGTAATATCGCTGCGCTCTGCACAGAGGAGCGGGAGACTTCACCTATTCGGGGGATCGAATAAACAGCACGCCCAGTAAGAGACCAAGTGGATACTGGATGAAGATGTGGTAATGTACAATCAACTAACCACCATTTACAGCTCTGGTTCATAATAACTCAATTTAACTAGATAGACTTGTCACTCACGCCAATCTATATCCCTTATCATACAGCCACTGCATTTATTGGGACATTGTGATTATAGTGGCATTAGAGTGCGGTACTTATATATATTTTTTAACTGTATTTTTATGAGATGTTTTATATGTAATATTGCAGCGTGTTTATATTTTTAAGCCTATAAAATTTATGTGGATACTAATTTATCGTGTGTTTGCCTAAATACTGAGTGACCCCCTATTCAAACTTTATACCTATCTTTACATACCAGCATTTCGAAAAGCTGAGGGGTAGCGCACCATTCCAGAAGAGGTACAGTGAGAGAGCCACCATTTCTTTTCCGATTTTACGTTACAACTTTATTGAAGTTATTTTAGAAAATGGCCAACCACTTTAACTTAGATCAACAGTAGTTTTATTAGTACATGTTGTATCATGGCCATGTGCAGCCAGCCTTCATTTACATAGTCACTCATTGAATAAATACATGTGTCAAATCAAGACCGGCCTTTGTATGAACCACCATTCTGTTCCTCCTGGCTGATCTTTATGTGTAGGGCTGAAGTGATGACATCACCTCAATTACATATGACTTCTGTAGCCAATCACTAGCTTACGGGTACACTGTTGAAGGCCAGTGATTGGTTGCAGCAGTCAGGTGTTGTAGACATGACATCAGAGCTGCAAAATCACCACAGGGAAGACCGGGATGGAACAGCTGGAGTGGTGAACAATTTAACATGGACTTGATACTTGTTTTCCTATTTTCCACCATCCTCTGCCTGTGCCCCAATGTTTGGTAAATTTCCACAACAATATTTAGACAATACATGGTCAATTAAGATCCTGGTTGAATATGCAAATGACACCCAAAAATACACATAATATATCTAGAAGACCTGCGATCCCACAGTTGGGTGATTATTAGAGTTGAGCAAATTGCGCTTCAAATCCATGAACCGAATCGATTTGTTCCCTAATTTAGTTTTAATGCTGCACAAAGATCTGTATCTGTACACCATAACATGTATGGGCTTCTTGTTTGTTAAGTTGAAGAGACCTCGGTAAAGAACTTTGGCTTTTTTAAACAGCAATCCGAAGCCGGCTTCAGTACAGACTAGTACCTCGGTACCGAAGCCGGCTTCAGTACAGACTAGTACCTCGGTACCGAAGCCGGCTTCAGTACAGACTAGTACCTCGGTACCGAAGCCGCCATCAGTACAGACTAGTATCTCGGGACCGAAGCCGGCACCAGTACAGACTAGTACCTCGGTACCGAAGCCGGCTTCAGTACAGACTAGTACCTTGGTACCGAAGCCTGCTCCAGTACAGACTAGTACCTCGGGACCGAAGCCGGCTTCAGTACAGACTAATACCTCAGGACCGAAGCCGGCTTCAGTACAGACTAGTACCTCGGGACCGAAGCCGGCTTCAGTACAGACTAGTACCTCGGTACCGAAGCCGCCTTCAGTACAGACTAGTACCTCGGGACCGAAGCCGGCACCAGTACAGACTAGTACCTCGGTACCGAAGCCAGCTTCAGTACAGTCTAGTACCTTGGTACCAAAGCCTGCTCCAGTACAGACTAGAACCTCGGGACCGAAGCCGGCTTCAGTACAGACTAGTACCTCGGGACCGAAGCCGGCTTCAGTACAGACTAGTACCTCGGTACCGAAGCTGGCTCCAGTACAGACTAGTACCTCGGGACAGAAGCCGGCTTCAGTACAGACTAGTACCTTGGTACCGACGCCGGCTCCAGTACAGACTAGTACCTCGGGACCGAAGCCGGCTTCAAATTGCTGTTTTAATATGTTTTTAAAGTTGCAGAATCGAAGGCCGAAGTTCTTCACCGAAGTCTCGTCCGACAAAGTTTGACTCAGCAAAGCATTTTGTGTAAGATGTTCTTGTGGTGCAGGCGGTCCGCCACGGCATCCTCCACTGTACGCATTTTTTGCTGGGGATTGCCATTGTCTGCGGACCGCACGCGGAGGAATTGCTTCCCCGGTTATAGACACGCTACAGTGTTTGGGTTTGGAGCATTTTCACCCGTTACGGTGAGTTTTCATACCAGTTGCTTACATAATGCTGCTTCCAAATAGTGATTATTAACCCAGTGGTGATCAATAAATAAAAATGGAGCAGTCTTACCACTTCTGTAGATACAAGACAGTGTTTGGGAGTTCAATAGTGAATAGGAAGGGGTCACAGTGCGGGTCATCTTTCTCTAGGTAACAGCAGGATGAGGCTATCCCTCCTCTCACCCTGCTCGGACTAGCCTGAACTTATTTGTCCAGCTAAGCATAGCACCTTGCCCAACAAAGGCCACCCCTCTGGACATTTCCTCACTATTCTGGGAGCCCTATGTACAGCCCTGACCCAGGTGGTACCAGTACTGCTGTTAAGGGATTAGTCAGGTTCCCAGGATTAGAATAATCAAAGTCCCTATGTGTTTCAGGGGACTTCCGACCAGGTGTGCTGCTGGTTTCTGTATGTAGCAGCAAAACTAATTGAAGTTGGGTGTGGCAAACATGGATGCATTGCCACGCCATCTAGTTTAAATCTCCTCCCCAGTGATGATATGTCCTATTCTCCACATCACCACACTGATAGGGTAAACTAGTAGCAAGTGGTGGTGGTCCCCCATAATGACGTGCTGGGCGTCATGTCAACCCACGGACAAGACACCACTTGGCAAACAAACATGCAAACAAGGATGCGATCAGTAATACTATGGGGCGTGCTTCAGCATGCTAGCGTATTCTGTCCTCAGCCAATGATCAACCATTGAAAGGAGGGAAGAGTCGGGGACTCCCATCTTAGTTCCTCGTGCATTTTCAAATGTCTCTAATTCTCCTATTATGTCAGTGCAGCCGTCAGCAGTCTAACCTGTAGAAGCAGAAGATAGGGGGGGGGGGGAGCAGT
The DNA here is from genome assembly GCF_905171765.1 of Bufo bufo. NCBI lineage: Eukaryota > Metazoa > Chordata > Amphibia > Anura > Bufonidae > Bufo > Bufo bufo. The sequence goes on along the minus strand of NC_053392.1, from coordinate 25,897,763 downwards.
GTGTGAGCTCAGGCAGGGGAGGGGCGGTCAGCAGTCCTTACCCTGTTGGCTCAGTTTTAGCTGTCAAGGTAACTTGAACCTTTGGCAGCTTACAACTAAGCAGAATTGGGTATTTATTGCAGATTAAATTGCCTATAAAGCAAAAAATAAACAAAAAGTACAAACATTGGATTTAATAAAAGTTTAATTTTATTCTAATGACCTAACTGAGGGTTCGTAGGCCCTGTAATTATATTAAATTTGGACAACCCCTTTAAACTTCATTCTTCCACCATATTCATAAGCCTGACGTATACATGGAGTTGAGACTAGAAGAGCTTTTTTGCAGCATTAGGGGGGTCCAAATCAATATACCTATAATGGGTATGCATTTTTAAAGGGGTTATCAAGACTAAACTTTTTTAACACACCTTTTCAGTTTGGCTGGACCAGCGGTGGCGTTCATACTTACCTGATCCCTGCTGCTGGATCCCGGCAGCATCACTCCATGGCCACCTCAGCAGGTACTTGGTCTCTGGGAATCAATACCCTACTGACAGGTGCCATGTGACCACTGCAGCCAATCAGTGGTACATCACTGTGATGCCCATCAACAGGATCTTCATTCCGAGAGACCTGGTACCTGCCGAGGCAGCCATGGAGAGCTGCAGCTGGGAATTAGAGGTGCGGTCCAGGTAAGTATGAACCCCACTATGGTCCAGCCACACGAAGAGGTCTGTTAAAGCGTTTTAGTTAGGGATGAGCGAACCCGAACTGTATAGTTCGGGTTCGTACCGAATTTTGGGGTGTCCGTGACACGGACCCGAACCCGAACATTTTCGTAAAAGTCCGGGTTCGGGTTCGGTGTTCGGCGCTTTCTTGGCGCTTTTTGAAAGGCTGCAAAGCAGCCAATCAACAAGCGTCATACTACTTGGCCCAAGAGGCCATCACAGCCATGCCTACTATTGGCATGGCTGTGATTGGCCAGTGCACCATGTGACCCAGCCTCTATTTAAGCTGGAGTCACGTAGCGCCGCACGTCACTCTGCTATGATCAGTATAGGGAGAGGTTGCAGCTGCGACGTTAGGGCGAGATTAGGCAAATTAACTCCTCCAAAAGACTTCATTCTGTGATCGATCTGCAGCTGTGGATCATTGAAGTGCTATTATTGACTTGCTCACTTTTTTGAGGCTGCCCAGAGCGTTTTTAGATCACTTTTTTTCTGGGGTGATCGGCGGCCATTTTGTGACTTGTGGTGCGCCAGCACGAGCTATCACCAAGTGTATTTAACCATCGATAGTGTGGTTATTTTGTGCTATATCCTACATCAGCTGCAGGCTGAGCCTGTGTCACCGAAGTGCATTTAACCATCAACAGTCTGGTTATTTTTCGGCCATATACTACATCAGCTGAAGGCTGAGCCTGTGTCACCCAAGTGCATTTAACCATCAACAGTCTGATTATTTTTTGGCCATATACTACATCTGGTGCAGGCTGAGCCTGTGTCACCCAAGTGCATTTAACCATCAACAGTCTAATTATTTTTTGGCCATATACTACATCTGGTGCAGGCTGAGCATGTGTCACCCAAGTGCATTTAACCATCAACAGTGTGGTTATTTTTTGGCCATATATTACATCAGGGGCAAGTTGATCCTGTCACCCAGCGCCTAAAAAATAGTGACCGTAAAAGCAGACTTTTTGTTCTGGGTTGAAAAAGCATTCCCAAATTTGCCATTCTGAAAATAACTAGTTTGTGGTATTTGAGGCCTACTTGAAATCTATCCCAAAAAGAAAATCTTACATTGAAGGTATTGATAGTGTCATTCATAAAAACCTAAGACACACGCTAGCGTGCTGATAGAAGTGTGATTCTGTGATTAAACCTATACCTGTCACACAGCGCAAAAAAAAACAGGTCTCACATCTCTATTCAACCAAATCTGCACTGTTTTAGCTGGTCAAGTTATTTGTAGTGACCGTAAAAGCAGACCTTTTGTTCTGGGTTGAAAAAGCATTCCCAAATTTGCCATTCTCAAAATAACTAGTTTCTGGTATTTGAGGCCTACTTGAAATCTATCCCAAAAATAAAATCTTACATTGAAGGTATTGATAGTGTCATTCAGAAAAACCTAAGACACACGCTAGCGTGCTGATAGAAGTGTCATTCTGTGATTAAACCTATACCTGTCACACAGCGCAAAAAAAAACAGGTCTCACATCTCTATTCAACCAAATCTGCACAGTTTTAGCTGGTCAAGTTATTTGTAGTGACCGTAAAAGCACACTTTTTTTTCTGGGTTGAAAAAGCATTCCCAAATTTGCCATTCTCAAAATTGTGGTGAACAGGAACAATGAGGAAAACATCTAATAATGGACGCGGACGTGGACATGGTCGTGGTGGTGTTAGTGGACCCTCTGGTGCTGGGAGAGGACGTGGCCGTTCTGTCACAGCCACACGTCCTAGTGAACCAACTACCTCAGGTCCCAGTAGCCAGCAGAATTTACAGCGATATTTGGTGGGGCCCAATGCCGTTCTAAGGATGGTAAGGCCTGAGCAGGTACAGGCATTAGTCAATTGGGTGGCCGACAGTGGATCCAGCACGTTCACATTATCTCCCACCCAGTCTTCTGCAGAAAGCGCACAGATGGCGCATAAAAACCAAGCCCATCGGTCTGTCACATCACCCCCATGCATATCAGGGAAACTGTCTGAGCCTCAAGTTATGCAGCAGTCTCTTATGCTGTTTGAAGACTCTGCTGCCAGGGTTTCCCAAGGGCATCCACCTAGCCCTTCCCCAGGGGTGGAAGAGATAGAATGCACTAACGCACAACCACTTATTTTTCCTGATGATGAGGACATGGGAATACCACCTCAGCACGTCTCTGATGATGACGAAACACAGGTGCCAACTGCTGCGTCTTTCTGCAGTGTGCAGACTGAACAGGAGGTCAGGGATCAAGACTGGGTGGAAGACGATGCAGGGGACGATGAGGTCCTAGACCCCACATGGAATGAAGGTCGTGCCACTGACTTTCACAGTTCGGAGGAAGAGGCAGTGGTGAGACCGAGCCAACAGCGTAGCAAAAGAGGGAGCAGTGGGCAAAAGCAGAACACCCGCCGCCAAGAGACTCCGCCTGCTACTGACCGCCGCCATCTGGGACCGAGCACCCCAAAGGCAGCTTCAAGGAGTTCCCTGGCATGGCACTTCTTCAAACAATGTGCTGACGACAAGACCCGAGTGGTTTGCACGCTGTGCCATCAGAGCCTGAAGCGAGGCATTAACGTTCTGAACCTTAGCACAACCTACATGACCAGGCACCTGCATGCAAAGCATGAACTGCAGTGGAGTAAACACCTTAAAAACAAGGAAGTCACTCAGGCTCCCCCTGCTACCTCTTCTGCTGCTGCCGCCTCAGCCTCTTCTGCTGCTGCCGCCGCCTCGGCCTCTTCTGCTGCTGCTGCCGCCGCCTCGGCCTCATCCTCCGCTTCTGGAGGAACGTTGGCACCTGCCGCCCAGCAAACATGGGATGTACCACCAACACCACCACCTGCATCACCAAGCATCTCAACCATGTCACACGGCAGCGTTCACTCTCCATCTCACAAACATTTGAGAGAAAGCGTAAATTCCCACCTAGCCACCCTCGATCCCTGGCCCTGAATGCCAGCATTTCTAAACTACTGGCCTATGAAATGCTGTCATTTAGGCTGGTGGACACACACAGCTTCAAACAGCTCATGTCACTTGCTGTCCCACAGTATGTTGTTCCCAGCCGCCACTACTTCTCCAAGAGAGCCGTGCCTTCCCTGCACAAACAAGTGTCCGATAAAATCAAGTGTGCACTGCGCAACGCCATCTGTGGCAAGGTCCACCTAACCACAGATACGTGGACCAGTAAGCACAGCCAGGGACGCTATATCTCCCTAACTGCACACTGGGTAAATGTAGTGGCGGCTGGGCCCCAGGCGGAGAGCTGTTTGGCGCACGTCCTTCCGCCGCCAAGGATCGCAGGGCAACATTCTTTGCCTCCTGTCTCCTCCTCATCCTACTCAGCTTCCTCCTCCTCTTCTTCCACCTGCTCATCCAGTCAGCCACACACCTTCACCACCAACTTCAGCACAGCACGGGGTAAACGTCAGCAGGCCATTCTGAAACTCATATGTTTGGGGGACAGGCCCCACACCGCACAGGAGTTGTGGCGGGGTATAGAACAACAGACCGACGAGTGGTTGCTGCCGGTGAGCCTCAAGCCCGGCCTGGTGGTGTGCGATAATGGGCGAAATCTCGTTGCAGCTCTGGGACTAGCCGGTTTGACGCACATCCCTTGCCTGGCGCATGTGCTGAATTTGGTGGTGCAGAAGTTCATTCGCAACTACCCCGACATGTCAGAGCTGCTGCATAAAGTGCGGGACGTCTGTTCGCGCTTCCGGCATTCACACCCTGCCGCTGCTCGCCTGTCTGCGCTACAGCGTAACTTCGGCCTTCCCGCTCACCGCCTCATATGCGACGTGCCCACCAGGTGGAACTCCACCTTGCATATGCTGGACAGACTGTGCGAGCAGCAGCAGGCCATAGTGGAGTTTCAGCTGCAGCACGCACGGGTCAGTCGCACTGTGGATCAGACCCACTTCACCACCAATGACTGGGCCTCCATGCGAGACCTGTGTGCCCTGTTGCGCTGTTTCGAGTACTCCACTAACATGGCCAGTAGCGATGACGCCGTTATCAGCGTTACAATACCACTTCTATGTCTCCTTGAGAAAACACTTAGGGCGATGATGGAAGAGGAGGTGGCCCAGGAGGAAGAGGAGGAAGAGGGGTCATTTTTAGCACTTTCAGGCCAGTCTCTTCGAAGTGACTCAGAAGGAGTTTCTTTGCAACACCAGAGGCCAGGTACAAATGTGGCCAGACAGGGCCCACTACTGGAGGACGAGGATGAGGAGGAGGTGGAGGAGGATGAGGATGAACCATGTTCACAGCGGGGTGGCAACCAAAGCAGCTCGGGCCCATCACTGGTGCATGGCTGGGGGGAAACACAGGACGATAACGATACGCCTCCCACAGAGGACAGCTTGTCCTTACCTCTGGGCAGCCTGGCACACATGAGCGACTACATGCTGCAGTGCCTGCGCAACGACAGCAGAGTTGCCCACATTTTAACGTGTGCGGACTACTGGGTTGCCACCCTGCTGGATCCCCGGTACAAAGACAATGTGCCCACCTTACTTCCTACACTGGAGCGTGATAGGAAGATGCGCGAGTACAAGCGCACGTTGGTAGACGCGCTACTGAGAGCATTCCCAAATGTCACAGGGGAACCAGTGGAAGCCCAAGGCGAAGGCAGAGGAGGAGCAAGAGGTCGCCAACGCAGCTGTGTCACGCCCAGCTCCTCTGAGGGCAGGGTTAGCATGGCAGAGATGTGGAAAAGTTTTGTCACCACGCTACAGCTAACTGCACCACCACCTGATACGGAACGTGTTAGCAGGAGGCAACATTTGACTAACATGGTGGAACAGTACCTGTGCACACCCCTCCACGTACTGACTGATGGTTCGGCCCCATTCAACTTCTGGGTCTCCAAATTGTCCACGTGGCCAGAGCTAGCCTTTTATGCCTTGGAGGTGCTGGCCTGCCCGGTGGCCAGCGTTTTGTCTGAACGTGTATTCAGCACGGCAGGGGGCGTCATTACAGACAAACGCAGCCGCCTGTCTACAGCCAATGTGGACAAGCTGACGTTCATAAAAATGAACCAGGCATGTGTAGTGTCCCACTAGATTGGCGTGGGCACTACACAAGGGTCAATTGGTGTGTGCGTTACTCCTCCTCACAAGGGACAGGAATGTTATATTTAATTGTGCATCTTATGTATTTTATAATGTATTTTTTGTATGCAATGTTCCCTTGTAATATGCAATGGCAGGCCTAGTTGGATGCAGTTAGTCATCCCAGACGTTAGAGGGAGTTAGAGAACCCCTAGTATAAATATCCAGGCCCAGACAGGGAAAGGGAGTTCAGGGTCAGGAGTCTGCAGAGACAATTTAGAAGGCACAAGCCAGAGCCTTCTCCTGACATGCAGCTAGACAGCCCAGGCTTCTAGTTGTTACCAGGAAGCTAGTAGAGGGATCCTAGCCTACCTGCTGATCAAGAGAGCCATGGTTAGCTCAGAAGATTCACCCCAGGGGAAGAGTTTGCCTCCTGGGAGAAAACCTGCAGTTCCCACCAAGTCAAGCAGAGCCAACATGTCCAGCTAGTACAAGTAAGCTGAAGGGCAGAAGGAGTAGTAATGTAAAGCAAGGATGAGTACCTGAGGAAGATTGTTACCAAGGATAAAAGCCAGCATTGAGGTATCCGGGCCTTGGGATAAAAAACAGTCAGGAGTTCTAAGGAACAGTGTACACTATCTCCGAGGAGACGGTACAGCCTGATTCTGAGTGTGTTGTTGTTTACCCTCTGAGTATCTTGCAAGGAAACAGTATACCTGCCATAATTGTAAAAGCCTGCTTGCGAACTGTATCTGATATGTGGAACTGAGTTGCCATCCAACTGTATAAAGTTGAACTGATTTCAGTAAAGCAAAGTTTGGTTCACCATACCAACTGTGTACCTTACTTATTTAATACTACCAATCGGTGTGCCACCGTTACAGGCACTGGCGTCACGAACCTTAAAGGGACCTTGCCCCAGGCACATAAAACACCTGCAACATCCAGGGCACCTCATCCACCATCAGGCCTGGTCCCTAAATACAGAGTGTGCCCCAGAGGACTCTTGTGCCAGCCTCTCCTTCACTGCTGTATGCCTGCCCAGGGTTTCCCTACAGAACTGTGAGTAACCCTCGCTTGCCGTTAACCGTGACCTCACAATCGCAATACCCTGCAGGTCTGGCGTGCTGCACATGGATCCCACAGGACCTGTCCATCCCTTGTGCAGATTAGATATTAACTACCTCCCCTTAACAATATATTATTCTACTCCAGGGCACTTCCTCAATCAATACTATTTTTAATTTAATTTTACCATTATATTGCGGGGCAACCCAAAGTTGAATGAACCTCTCCTCTGTCTGGGTGCCGGGGCCTAAATGTGTGACAGTGGCCTGTTCCAGTGGTGGGTGACGTGAAGCCTGATTCTCTGCTATGACATGAATACAGATTCTGCGCTGACATAAGGCCAGATTCTCTGTCACGGGACCGCTCTCCTCTGTCTGGGTGCCGGGGCCTAAATGTGTGACAGTGGCCTGTTCCAGTGGTGGGTGACGTGAAGCCTGATTCTCTGCTATGACATGAATACAGATTCTGCGCTGACATAAGGCCAGATTCTCTGTTACGGGACCTCTCTCCTCTGCCTGGGTGCCGGGGCCTAAATGTGTGACAGTGGCCTGTTCCAGTGGTGGGTGACGTGAAGCCTGATTCTCTGCTATGACATGAAGACAGATTCTGCGCTGACATAAGGCCAGATTCTCTGTTACGGGACCTCTCTCCTCTGCCTGGGTGCCTGGGCCTAAATGTGTGACAGTGGCCTGTTCCAGTGGTGGGTGACGTGAAGCCTGATTCTCTGCTATGACATGAATACAGATTCTGCGCTGACATAAGGCCAGATTCTCTGTTACGGGACCTCTCTCCTCTGCCTGGGTGCCTGGGCCTAAATGTGTGACAGTGGCCTGTTCCAGTGGTGGGTGACGTGAAGCCTGATTCTCTGCTATGACATGAATACAGATTCTGCGCTGACATAAGGCCAGATTCTCTGTCACGGGACCGCTCTCCTCTGTCTGGGTGCCGGGGCCTAAATGTGTGACAGTGGCCTGTTCCAGTGGTGGGTGACGTGAAGCCTGATTCTCTGCTATGACATGAATACAGATTCTGCGCTGACATAAGGCCAGATTCTCTGTTACGGGACATCTCTCCTCTGCCTGGGTGCCTGGGCCTAAATGTGTGACAGTGGCCTGTTCCAGTGGTGGGTGACGTGAAGCCTGATTCTCTGCTATGACATGAAGACAGATTCTGCGCTGACATAAGGCCAGATTCTCTGTTACGGGACCTCTCTCCTCTGCCTGGGTGCCTGGGCCTAAATGTGTGACAGTGGCCTGTTCCAGTGGTGGGTGACGTGAAGCCTGATTCTCTGCTATGACATGAAGACAGATTCTGCGCTGACATAAGGCCAGATTCTCTGTTACGGGACCGCTCTCCTCTGTCTGGGTGCCGGGGCCTAAATGTGTGACAGTGGCCTGTTCCAGTGGTGGGTGGCGTTAAGCCTGATTCTCTGCTATGACATGAAGACAGATTCTGCGCTGACATAAGGCCAGATTCTCTGTTACGGGACCTCTCCTCTGCCTGGGTGCCTGGGCCTAAATGTGTGACAGTGGCCTGTTCCAGTGGTGGGTGACGTGAAGCCTGATTCTCTGCTATGACATGAAGACTGATTCTGCGCTGACATGAAGCCAGATTCTCTGCTATGGCATGAAGAGACTGATTCTCTGCTAACATGAAGCCACATTCTTTGCTATGGCATGAAGAGACTGATTCTCTGCTGACTTGAAGCCAGATTCTCTGCTATGGGACCTCTGTCCAATTGATATTGGTTAATTTTTTTATTTTATTTTTTCAATTCATTTCCCTATCCACATTTGTTTGCAGAGGATTTACCTACATGTTGCTGCCTTTTGCAGCCCTCTAGCTCTTTCCTGGGCTGTTTTACAGCCTTTTTAGTGCCCAAAAGTTCGGGTTCGGGACGAAGTTCGGATCGGGTTCGGATCCCGAACCCGAACATTTCCGGGAAGTTCGGCCGAACTTCTCGAACCCGAACATCCAGGTGTTCGCTCAACTCTAGTTTTAGTCTTGGATAAACAGATGACAGTTGTTAATATGTAATACAGAATCAGACACTAAATTTACCTGGAGAAGTTGTGATTTCCAAATAATTGAGCTCTCATTTATAAGAAACTGATGATGACCTTTGTCTTCATGGAGATGTCCCACTGTTTGCTTCACCACGGTTCGGTTAGCAAATACCTGATAATTTACCAGATCAAATCTTGTCGGAAAGTTTCCTTTCTCATCAAGGTGAATGGAATCTCCACCAGAAGTTATAAAATGAACTCTTCTTATATATTGGTTCAGCTAAAGGCAATAGACATGAGTCTGAGTCTGACATATTGATTTGTGCATTTTGTTACAGTAATCATATTCCTAGGAGTCTCTAAAATCTTTCCAAACCTTAGATTTCACAATAAATGTTAAACATTGATAATGTCTCCTAATGAGCAGTATAGCTCTCTCCAGGTATGGTACTGTGTCTCTTCTCTACTAATCCACTCAATCTGATAGACTTGGTTGGATAGGCTTCATGGTGGTTAGTCTCTTACTTCCTGCTGTAATTTCAAATCCACATCCACTGACACAGCGATGGCTACCAACATCTCTCACCAGCTCTCAGTGGCTGCATTTGGCTATTGCTACACAGGTCCAGTCAGGCGCCATATATTTTAAAGACTTCCCTCCAGCCACTTCTTACCTCAAGGTCCTACTTTCTTACTGCTTCCTCAAGAGTCTACTCTGGTACTATATGCAGTTATTCCATACTCTCTCTTTCTGGTTCCATACTCTGCATTATAACACCTCTCCTGCCCCTTCCCTCAGTGGTTAGGCAAACTGCTCTTCAGCACTTAGAAGTACAACACTGAGCTCTGCATGGGACTGCTGTGATGGTTGGCATCACCCCCAGTAATGCTGTCAGGGTAGGGTGGTGCCCCAATTAACAAGTGGATCACAAAACTGTTATTAACATAAGGGCCAAAAACTAATGAGTGGCAAAATGGGGCACATACAGTACAGACCAAAAGTTTGGACACACCTTCTCATTCAAAGAGTTTTCTTTATTTTCATGACTATGAAAATTGTAGATTCACACATAAGGCATCAAAACTATGAATTAACACATGTGGATTATATACATAACAAACAAGTGTGAAACAACTGAAAATATGTCATATTCTAGGTTCTTCAAAGTAGCCACCTTTTGCGTTGATTATTGCTTTGCACACTCTTGACATTCTCTTGATGAGCTTCAAGATGTAGTCCCCTGAAATGGTTTTCACTTCACAGGTGTGCGCTGTCAGGTTCAATAAGTGGGATTTATTGCCTTATAAATGGATTGGGACCATCAGTTGCGTTGAGGAGAAGTCAGGTGGATACACAGCTGATAGTCCTACTGAATAGACTGTTAGAATTTGTGTTATGGCAAGAAAAAAGCAGCTAAGTAAAGAAAAACGAGTGGCCATCATTACTTTAAGAAATGAAGGTCAGTCAGTCAGCCGAAAAATTTGGAAAACTTTGAAAGTAAAGGCTATTTGACCATGAAGGAGAGTGATGGGGTGCTGCGCCAGATGACCTGGCCTCCACAGTCACAGGACCTGAACCCAATCGAGATGGTTTGGGGTGAGCTGGACCGCAGAGTGAAAGCAAAAGGGCCAACAAGTGCTTTGTATCTCTGGGAACTCCTTCAAGACTGTTGGAAGACCATTTCAGGGGACTACTTCTTGAAGCTCATCAAGAGAATGCCAAGAGTGTGCAAAGCAGTAATCAAAGCAAAAGGTGGCTACTTTGAAGAACCTAGAATATGACATATTTTCAGTTGTTTCACACTTGTTTGTTATGTATATAATTCCACATGTGTTAATTCATAGTTTTGATGCCTTCATAGTCATGAAAATAAAGAAAACTCTTTGAATGAGAAGGTGTGTCCAAACTTGTATGTGGAGCCACCATATTGGGCAACCATGCAATCTCCCCATTTTCTGCTCCTCTCATTGACTAAGTAAATTTTATTAAATGAGGTTTCCTTGCTTTAGTGATAGTGAGGGTTACAGCAGACAGTCACACAGAATTCAGTGTATTACTAGAGTTACTGGAGTTCGGAAAATAATAGAAAATGTTGGAAAAGTCAGAAAAATCTTACCTTCCATTTTTCATTTTGGTTGGTAAATATTTGGAGATGTTCTTGTCTTTTATGTGAGTAGATCAGATGATGTAAGGCATAAGCCACAATATACACTGCAGAGTACACACTGAATGTGTAAAGGAAATTGTCTACATCATACAGGGAGCGATCCACATTACCTAGAACATCTCTTTCATTACATGGTCTAAAAGATGAATACTGTCCAGAGCTGCAAGAAAGATAATCATACCATACTTCAAACATCAGCTCAACCTCTGGATATTTTAGAGGACCGGCTGTGAGTAAATTTTCTTGTAAACCTGGAATTCTTCCTTTGTGAAGAGTGAACTGCAAAGATCCATGAAATGTAGTATATAAGATTAAGCTTTCAGGTAAAATAACTGAGAGCATGATTACAACTCTTCTAGGATTTAAGTCAACTGACAATATTAAGTCCAATGACTTTAAGCCATATGAGCTACCAACAAATATAATCACATTGCAGTGAATCTTCTGTATTTGATATAACACCTTCCTGGAGGCCATAGATGTTATAAAATTGGCATAATCACTGACAGATTCTCTATAAGCTATGCAGACCCCTCTCCGTGTTATTACATTGTAGAGCTCCATGCTGGCTCGTTGGCTGCTTTCATCATCTACCGTCACCATCCCCACCCAGCTCCAGCCAAAGTTCTCCAGTAGGAGGACAATGGCTTCATACTGAGTGGACCCATCAGGGACTGTGCGATAGAAATAAGGAAACAGGAGCTTGTTACTGAAGATGGGATCCATCGCTCCATAGCTGATCTGTAGGGAGAAAACAGGACAAGAAAACATCAAAGAAATGTGAGAATTGTGTGTTATCAAACTAAGAATGACATGTGTATCCAATGGAAGCAATCCTCGGTTCAGACCCTAAAGTTATCTATACACATTAATGTCTGCCTGGGTTTGGTTTACCTCTAGTAGCAAGACTGGAGGTAAAGTTAGGTTACAGGAGACCCAATTACAACTTAGAAAGCAGATTAAGGATGATTTAAAGGGGTTATCTGAGTTATGGAAAAATAAAACATCTTAAAACTCCTCAGGACTTACATATACATTAGTTAAAGGGAACCTGTGACCAGTTTTATGGTGTCCTAACTAACGGCAACATAAATAAGTGATTGATTCTCTTAGCAAAATGCTGGGTCACTTTCTTTAATTGACCCAGTCAATCTGCCAACATCTTGTATTGAAAAGCTCCAGCTGATAATGATGAGTCATGAATATTCATGAGCTCCTGACCCTCCCCGCCCACCTGCTGCTGAATGACAGTTTGTTTCCATATGAACTAGCAGCAGGTGGGCAGGGGAGTGGCTATAGCTCTGAATTAAATATACGCTGGACTCAATGACATCACGCTGGACTCAAATCAGCTCATTAGCATACGGCATGCAGCATTTTTGTGTGTATATTATGAGGTAACCAACTGTCACACCAGTAAGTGAATACATCTAAGGCACTTTTTAGTAGTTAATGATTGTATATAATTAGTTAGATTATAATCAAATATCCACATGACAGGTTCCCTTTAAGCTTGATTTCTTAAGAGAAAGCCCCCATACTTACAACTTTTCATGGTTCTGTTATTGCTGTGTTTACATGCTGAAGGACATGCTCAGGGGCGTGTACCAACAAAGCCTGACCTCTCCCTCATGAATATTTCTGGGCGTGAACAACCTGACCTTTCCTTCACCCTGCTCTGCACTTTGCATTAAAAAAAAAAAAAAACATGATCATCCCCTAGCCTAGCTCACACTGGCAGAAGATCTTCCTGCACATTGCAAGAACGGATCTGTCTATCCGCTTGTCATGCGGATCTTTTTCACAGTTTTCCTGGTCGCAGACCGGAAGGACGGATCCGTCCTTCAGTTGTTCTGCAATGCCGGATCCAGCAGGCAGTTCAGTCGTCGGAACTTCTCGCCGGATCACTCTGCCGCAAGTGTGAAAGTAGACTTAGTTCTGCGACCTCTCACCGTGCGCTGCCGTGCTGCGCCGGAGCTCCGCCCCCGTCCCCATTATAGTCAATGGGGATGGAGCGGCAGTCCAGCGGCACGGCCAAATAGGGGCAGGGCGGATCCTACAGGGTAAACAGCCTGTTGGATACGTCCTGCCGCTAGTGTGAAAGTACCATTATCAGTATCTGTATCTAAGCAATATCTGTATTATTCTAATATATATTCAATATGGATATTGCTTAGATAAATATATATATTGGTGGCAGATGTGGATTATATATAGCTATAGCAATCAATAAATATGATGGACAATTATATATGTATTTTTCCCAGGGGGTGGTAACTGTAGAATGTGTAGTTGTGGAGGGTAACATGGCGGTAAGTACGATCCCCAGACGCAGCGGGGATCACACTAACTCTAGCCCAGTGAGTGCAGGAGGGGGAAACATACCCTGCTGCCGGAGAAGAGATCACCTCGGCTCTGGTACGTACCGAAACGGGGAAAGATAGCTAATGGAAGTGATTAGAAGAAACTTTCCATAGACTATAATAAGAGTAATTAGAATGAATTTATTTAAGTCGGATAACCCCTTTAACTGATTCTGAACTTATCAGATTCATTACGAATTTCACAAACATCCTGCTCTCAAACTAATCTGAAGTTTTGTCGATTTACTTCAAACACATAGCGCCAAAACGCTACCAAGGCCATTTTACTGTGGAAATTGGTGGGGAAAACAGAAGATGAAGATGAAAGATCACAAGACCCTGGGAGGGCGGGGGAGGAGGGTGCTAGCCCTGATTGGCTGAGAGGTTGATGGACAGCCTGTCAGCCAGTCAGAGGGCAGGATTCTGGCATGTCCTTTTGCTCTGAATACCAGAGACGCTAGTCAATTACAGTAGGTGCGGTAGGTAATGTACAGGGATGCCATAGGGACATAAATAGGTAGATTCAGGGTTTTATCAGGGAAAGCATAGGAAGGGACGGGTCATTCAGAGTGGTCTGTTTGATATAGCTGCTGCCAGTGATAAGTTCATGCTGCACTGCAAAATCTACAAGCAAGAAAATACCACAACAACCTAATTTTTTTCTGTAAATGGACAACCAGCCTTTAAAAACAATTCAAGTTTCTACAGTTGATAAGTAGAGATGTCGCGAACATAAAATTTTCCGTTCGCGAAAGGCGAACGCGAATTTCCGCAAATGTTCGCGAAAGGGCGAACCGCCATAGACTTCAATAGGCAGGCGAATTTTAAAACCCACAGGGACTCTTTCTGGCCACAATAGTGATGGAAAAGTTGTTTCAAGGGGACTAACACCTGGACTGTGGCATGCCGGAGGGGTATCTATGGCAAAACTCCCATGGAAAATTACATAGTTGACGCAGAGTCGGGTTTTAATTCATAAAGGGCATAAATCACCTAACATTTCTAAATTGTTTGGAATAACGTGCTTTAAAACATCAGGTATGATGTTGTATCGATCAGGTAGTGTAAGGGTTACACCCGCTTCACAGTGACAGACCAAACTCCCCGTTTAACACACCGCAAACAACCGCAAACAGTCCATTTGCACAACCGCACAAGGTTGGATACCAAGCTAGCCATGTCCCGTTCCTTGTCCTCACTGATGTCATTGAAGGTCTCTTCCTCCACCCAGCCACGTACAACACCAAGGGTCCCCGAAAGGTGACAACAAACCCCCTGGGACGCCTGCTGTGGTTGGTCTTCCACCTCCTCAAAGCCATCTTCCTCCTCTGACTCTTCTTCTTCAGACTCCTCTCTCTGCGTTGATTCTCTCTGCGTTATTATAAGGTGTGTTAAGTAGTACTATTCCTATCAGTTTAATCCCTGTTACGTCCCCTATCAGGGGACGTGTATATGGCATCGATTTTAGGAACCGGGAGATGGAAAAAGATGCTTGGTCGGTCCTCCTACTTCAAATTTGGGGCACTGCGCGTGCAATCTAATGTGCCACCAGATAGGAGTGGTGTGATAAGTAGTTATATTCTTATCAGTTTAATCCCTGTTACGTCCCCTATCAGGGGACGTGTATGGAATAGATTTTAGACAACCGCAAAGAGTTGTCAATAGTTGACACACTCATGACATAAATTTTATACCTCTATGCGTCAATCTTGGTGTAGTGATCACTGTGCTCGTGCGCACGTTTGGGAGATTGCAGGCGATGACGGTTTTTCAAAGCCTATGGCCGTGCTGATGTAGTTCAGTGACAGTTAAGTGACCCAGAAAACAATGATTCTGCAGTGTGGGCCCCTTGTTGGCCTAGTAGGCTTTAATGATCACCTTAGATGATCACAAAGAAAATGAATGTTTTTTCTATGCAAAATTATCCAGCCGATCGCTTTTGGTCTGTTCACAATGAAGCAACGACCTTATCATCTGGGGTGTGCCAACATTGCCAACACACTCATAGAGGTGGTCGCTTCATTGTGATACGCAAGCCCCTTCACCACAACAAGGTAACGATCACGAAAGGGAATTGACACAAGTATGTGCCTTTTTTTTTGTTTTGTTTTTGCAGCCACAGTGCAGCACCAGAGGCCAGAAAAATTAGGCATGTACACATGCCTGAAAAATTAGGTATTGTTGAAGCCGCTGCTGTAGCAGCGGACGGAAAAATTGATGTTTTCCAGGCAGAAAGTGCACTAAAACATTGCGGCTTGAACCCTAGTTGGTGGCGGATAAGTCACGCAAGTCATCCGGCATTCAGAGATAAAATACAGCAGCGT
Source organism: Bufo bufo (assembly GCF_905171765.1). NCBI lineage: Eukaryota > Metazoa > Chordata > Amphibia > Anura > Bufonidae > Bufo > Bufo bufo. Next base: position 25,882,087 of record NC_053392.1, on the reverse strand, counting down.
GTGGACCATTTTTAGCCAAAGCAGCTCATCTCATCAGGTCTTTTTTAGTCGAATGAATCGCCCACTGTCAGTCCCTTCGGGATCCATGCCTCATTCATCTTAATAAAGGTGAGGTAATCTAGACTTTTTTGACCTAGGCGACTTCTCTTCTCAGTGACAATACCTCCTGCTGCACTGAAGGTCCTTTCTGACAGGACACTTGAAGCGGGGCAGGCCAGAAGTTCTATCGCAAATTGAGATAGCTCAGGCCATAGGTCAAGCCTGCACACCCAGTAGTCAAGGGGTTAATCGCTCCTCAGAGTGTTGATATCTGCAGTTAAGGTGAGGTAGTCTGCTACCTGTCGATCGAGTCGTTCTCTGAGGGTGGACCCCGAAGGGCTGAGGTGATGCGTAGGACATAAAAAGCTCTGCATGTCCTCCATCAACAACACGTCTGTAAAGCATCCTGTCCTTGCCGGCGTGGTCGTGGGAGGAGGAGGATTACTTTCACCTCTTCCCCTGTTAGATTCCCGTTGTGCTGTGACATCACCTTTATACGCTGTGTAAAGCATACTTTTTAATTTATTTTGGAACTACTGCATCCTTTCCGACTTCCGGTAATTCTGTAACATTTCAGGCACTTTCTGCTTATACCGGGGGTCTAGTAGCGTGGACACCCAGTACAGGTCGTTCTCCTTCAGCCTTTTTATACGAGGGTCCCTAAACAGACACGACAGCATGAAAGACCCCATTTACACAAGGTTGGATGCCGAGCTACTCATGTCCCGTTCCTCGTCCTCAGTGATCTCACTGAAGGTCTGTTCTTCCCCCCAGCCACGTACAACACCACGGGTAGCAGATAGGTGACAACGAGCACCCTGGGATGCCTGTTGTGGTTGGTCTTTTTCCTCCTCCTCAAAGCCACATTCTTCCTCTGACTCCTCTTCCTCACAATCCTCTTCCAGCGTTGCCGCAGGTCCAGCAAGCGATGCTGATGAGGCTGTTTCTGGTGGCGATGGTGACCACAACTCTTCCTCTTCCTCTTCACGCTCATCTACGGCCTGATCCAGCACTCTTCGCAGGGCACGCTCCAGGAAGAAAACAAATGGGATGATGTCGCTGATGGTGCCTTCGGTGCGACTGATTAGGTCACCTCATCAAAAGGACGCATGAGCCTACAGGCATTGCGCATGAGCGTCCAGTAACGTGGCACAAAAATTCCCAGCTCCGCAGAGGCTGTCCTAGCACCCCGGTCATACAAATACTCGGTAACGGCTTTTTCTTGTTGGAGCAGGCGGTCGAACATTAGGAGTGTTGAATTCCAACGTGTCGGGCTGTCGCAAATCAAGCGCCTCACTGACATGTTGTTTCGCCGCTGGATATCTGAAAAGTGCGCCATGGCCGTGTAGGAAGGCCTGAAATGTCAACATACCTTCCTGGGCTGCTTCTGGACGTCCTGTAAGCCTGGGTACTTATGCACAAAGCGTTGTACGATCAGATTACACACATGTGCCATGCACGGCACATATGTCAACTTGCCCAAATTCAATGCCGCCAACAAATTGCTTCCGTTGTCACACACCACTTTGCCGATATCCAGTTGGTGCGGAGTCAGCCACTGATCAACCTGTGCGTTCAGGGCGGACAGGAGTGCTGGTCCGGTGTGACTCTCTGCTTTCAGGCAAGTCAACTCCAAGACGGCGTGACACTGCCGTGTCCGGGATGTGGAATAGCCCCTGGGGAGCTGGGGGGGGTGCCGTTGATGTGGAGCAAGAAGCAACAGCAGAAGAGGACACAGCCGAGGAGGTTATGGAAGAGGATGGAGTAGGAGGAGTAGAGGAGGTGGCAGCAGGCCTGCCTGCAAGTCGTGGCGGTGTCACCAACTCCTCTGCAGAGCCACGCATTCCATGCTTGGCAGCCGTCAGCAGGTTTACCCAATGCGCAGTGTAGGTGATATACCTGCCCTGACCGTGCATTGCAGACCAGGTATCAGTGGTCAGATGGACCCTTGCCCCAACACTGTGTGCCAGACATGCCATTACTTACTTTTTCACAATCGAGTACAGGTTGGGGATTGCCTTTTGTGCAAAGAAATTTCGGCCGGGTACCTTCCACTGCGGTGTCCCAATAGCTACAAATTTTTGGAACGCCTCAGACTCCACCAGCTTGTATGGTAAAAGTTGGCGGGCTAAGAGTTCAGACAAGCCAGATGTCAGACGCCGGGCAAGGGGGTGACTTTGTGACATTGGCTTCTTCCGCTCAAACATGTCCTTGACAGACACCTGACTGTGGGCAGATGAGCAGGAACTGCTCAAGGCGAGAGACGGAGTGGCAGATGGTTGAGAGGGGGCAAGGAGGACAGCAGTGGTTGACGTGGATGAAGATGCTGGACCAGGAGGAGGATGGCTGCTTTGAGTTTGTGTGCTGCTTGTACTCATGTGTTGATCCCATAGGCGTTTGTGATGTGCGATCATGTGCCTTCGCAAAGCAGTTGAACCTAGGTGGGTGTTGGACTTCCCACGACTCAGTTTCTTTTGGCACAGGTTGCAAATGGCATCGCTGTTGTCAGAGGCAGACACACAAAAAAAATGCCACACTGCTGAGCTCTGCAATGACGGCATTCTGGTGGTGGCAACAGCATGCATTGATTGGCGTGCTTTCTGGCTGACCCCGGGTGCTGTCTGACTGTGCCACTAGCTCCTTGCCACGACCTCCCCTTGCTTCCAACTCATCTCCTCCTCCTCTCTGTCTCCCCATCTGAACTTTCACCCTGTTCTTCTTCTCTTCGAGCGGGCACCCACGTGACATCAGAACTTTTCGAGTTCAGGGTACGTGGCCTCTGAACACTGGCCATTATTCTAGGGCCAAAGGGAATCACAGCACCACGACCACGACGGCCCCTGCGGGGTGGCCTGGCTCTGTCTGTCATTTTTTTTAGATTAGTTAAGTTGTACTATGTGTGCAAGCTACTGTGACACCAGATATAAGTGGCACTGTGCACTGGCAGAAGTTGGCAGAGTAGACGCTGTAGGCCTGAAACACACGCTTGCAGACATAACTGCTATTCAATCTATTACAGTCAAAATTGTATTTTTTTTTTTATATACACCACTGTTACACCAGATATGAGTTGCACTGGTGTGACACTGTGCCCTGGCAGGCCCTGAAACACACACGTGTGAAGGAAACTGACTGCTATTATATTACAGTCCAAAAAGTTTTTTTTGTTTTTTTAATGCAAGCTACTGTGACACCAGATATGAGTGGTGGCACTGGGCAAGTGGGCACAGTATACGCTGTGAGCCTGACACACACGCTGGCAGCCGCAGGGAACTGCAATTAGATTACACAGGAAAAAAAAAAAGCAGACTGATGTTCTAGCCCTAAAAAGGGCTTTTTGGGGTGCTGTCCTTACAGCAGAGATCAGATGAGTCTTTCAGGACTGTAGTGGACACTGAATACACTAGCCTAGCTATCGATTGCCCTATTAAATCAGCAGCAGTTACACTGTCCCTCCTCTCACTAAGACTGCAGCTTCCGAATGAATCTAAAATGGATGCTGTCCAGGAGGTGGGAGGGTCTGGGAGGGAGGGGTCTGCTGCTGATTGGCTGAAATGTGTCTGCTGACTGTGAGGTACAGGGTCAAAGTTTACTCAATGATGACGAATAGCGGGCGGACCGAACATCGCATATGTTCGCCCGCCGCGGCGAACGCGAACAAGCTATGTTCGCCGGGAACTATTCGCCGGCAAACTACAGGGAGTGCAGAATTATTAGGCAAGTTGTATTTTTGAGGATTCATTTTATTATTGAACAACAACCATGTTCTCAATGAACCCAAAAAACTCATTAATATCAAAGCTGAATATTTTTGGAAGTAGTTTTTAGTTTGTTTTTAGTTTTAGCTATTTTAGGGGGATATCTGTGTGTGCAGGTGACTATTACTGTGCATAATTATTAGGCAACTTAACAAAAAACAAATATATACCCATTTCAATTATTTATTTTTACCAGTGAAACCAATATAACATCTCAACATTCACAAATATACATTTCTGACATTCAAAAACAAAACAAAAACAAATCAGTGACCAATATAGCCACCTTTCTTTGCAAGGACACTCAAAAGCCTGCCATCCATGGATTCTGTCAGTGTTTTGATCTGTTCACCATCAACATTGCGTGCAGCAGCAACCACAGCCTCCCAGACACTGTTCAGAGAGGTGTACTGTTTTCCCTCCTTGTAAATCTCACATTTGATGATGGACCACAGGTTCTCAATGGGGTTCAGATCAGGTGAATAAGGAGGCCATGTCATTAGATTTTCTTCTTTTATACCCTTTCTTGCCAGCCACGCTGTGGAGTACTTGGACGCGTGTGATGGAGCATTGTCCTGCATGAAAATCATGTTTTTCTTGAAGGATGCAGACTTCTTCCTGTACCACTGCTTGAAGAAGGTGTCTTCCAGAAACTGGCAGTAGGACTGGGAGTTGAGCTTGACTCCATCCTCAACCCGAAAAGGCCCCACAAGCTCATCTTTGATGATACCAGCCCAAACCAGTACTCCACCTCCACCTTGCTGGCGTCTGAGTCGGACTGGAGCTCTCTGCCCTTTACCAATCCATCTGGCCCATCAAGACTCACTCTCATTTCATCAGTCCATAAAACCTTAGAAAAATCAGTCTTGAGATATTTCTTGGCCCAGTCTTGACGTTTCAGCTTGTGTGTCTTGTTCAGTGGTGGTCGTCTTTCAGCCTTTCTTACCTTGGCCATGTCTCTGAGTATTGTACACCTTGTGCTTTTGGGCACTCCAGTGATGTTGCAGCTCTGAAATATGGCCAAACTGGTGGCAAGTGGCATCTTGGCAGCTGCACGCTTGACTTTTCTCAGTTCATGGGCAGTTATTTTGCGCCTTGGTTTTTCCACACGCTTCTTGCGACCCTGTTGACTATTTTGAATGAAACGCTTGATTGTTCGATGATCACGCTTCAGAAGCTTTGCAATTTTAAGAGTGCTGCATCCCTCTGCAAGATATCTCACTATTTTTGACTTTTCTGAGCCTGTCAAGTCCTTCTTTTGACCCATTTTGCCAAAGAAAAGGAAGTTGCCTAATAATTATGCACACCTAATATAGGGTGTTGATGTCATTAGACCACACCCCTTCTCATTACAGAGATGCACATCACCTAATATGCTTAATTGGTAGTAGGCTTTCGAGCCTATACAGCTTGGAGTAAGACAACATGCATAAAGAGGATGATGTGGTCAAAATACTAATTTGCCTAATAATTCTGCACGCAGTATATTTGGGACATCTCTATTGATATGTGCTTTATAGGCTTATTGCTAGCACCTCCAACATCAGGAGCAAACATTCTGCTTAAAACGCTAAGCATTTTCCACTTTTTATTCTCAAAACCTGTTATAATTTAGCTACCATATTCAAAAAAAAGCTATGGAACTTCAATTATACAAAAATGTATAGCAATCTTTATTTGATAATAAAAAAAATAAAAAAAAAATTATTCTAAAGAAAAAAAGGCAAGATGGATATTGATACAGAGAACATGGCAAGGGGCGTTATCCCCAATATAGTGATCCACGTCTACAAAATATACGATGAAAATAAATGCCACTACGGAGCGTATCATTACCAAGATGATGAGATAAAACATCTCCAACAATCACCAATAGATCATACAACAACATCAATATGTTCAGTTATTTAATAACAAAATTGCCCCATAGGCCCCCAGGTATGTGGAATAAACACAGTATTGCATTGGCCGTGTCGCTGAACAGGTCACTATATTAAATGCAGATGTCAAAAATATCACAAATAATAACTGCCATGCAACCTGCACTAGCATAAAAATATTACTCTGTACAGCAGCGCTGCAAATGTATTATATTATATCTAGATACCAGGCATTATTAGTGAGTAATAATAATTTATATTCCTGTTTTAGTTAACATATTATATAGCATCAAGACACAGTGCATTATTACATAATAGGTTATGCTGCAATAAAAGTCTTTTTTTTTTACCAGTTTCAGATTTGCAATATCTCTTGTGGTTCAAAAGTTATCAACACAGAAAGTTCCAAACTTTTGAGCCTTCAGCTCTGTTTTCAGCACCAAGGACAACACCTTGAACAGGACAAATAGCTGTGCATCACAGGGAAGGTACCCGGTTGTTGTGCATAACAGTGTGTCATACACAGGTCCCCCATAACAGTGTGACATCCACAGGTTCCCCATCACAGTGTGACATCTACAGATCCCCCATAACAGTGTGTCATCCACAATTCCCCCATAACAGTGTCCTCCACAGATCCCCCAAAACAGTGTCCTCCACAGATCCCCATAACACTGTCCTCCACAGATTCCCCATAACACAGTGTCATCCACAGATCCCCCATAAAAATGTGTCATCCACAGGTCCCCCATAAAAATGTGTCATCCACAGGTCCCCCATAACAGTGTGTCATCCACAGATTCCCCATAAAAATGTGTCATACACAGGTCCCCCATAACAGTGTGACATCCAAGGTCCCTCATAACAGTGTGACATTCACAGGTCCCCCATAACAGTGTGTCATCCACAGGTCCCCCATAACAGTGTGTCATCCACAGATCCCCGATAACAGTGTGACATCCACAGGTCCCCCATAACAGTGTGTCATCCACAGGTCCCCCATAACAGTGTGACATCTACAGATCCCCCATAACAGTGTGACATCTACAGATCCCCCATAACAGTGTGTCATCCACAGGTCCCCCATAACAGTGTCATCCACAGATCCCCCATAACAGTGTGTCATCCACAGATCCACCATAACAGTGTGTCATCCACAGATCCCCCATAAGTGTCCTCCACAGATCCCCCATAACAGTGTGTCATCCACAGGTCCCCCATAACAGTGTCATCCACAGATCCCCATAATAGTGTGTCATCCACAGGTCCCCCATAACAGTGTGTCATACACAGATCCCCCATAACATTGTCCTCAACAGATCCCCCATAACAGTGTGTTATCCACAGGTCCCTCATAACAGTGTCATTCACAGATCCCCCATAACAGTGTCCTCCATAGATCCCCCATAACAGTGTCCTCCACAAATCCCCCATAACAGTGTCCTCCACAGATCCCCCATAACAGTGTGTCATCCACAGGTCCCCCATAACAGTGTGTCATCCACAGGTCCCCCATAACAGTGTGTCATCCACAGATCCCCCATAACAGTGTGCCATCCACAGGTCCCTCATAACAGTGTCATCCACAGATCCCCCATAACAGTGTCCTCCACAGATCCCCATAACACTGTCCTCCACAGATTCCCCATAACACAGTGTCATCCACAGATCCCCCATACAAATGTGTCATCCACAGGTCCCCCATAAAAATGTGTCATCCACAGGTCCCCCATAACAGTGTGTCATCCACAGATTCCCCATAAAAATGTGTCATACACAGGTCCCCCATAACAGTGTGACATCCAAGGTCCCTCATAACAGTGTGACATTCACAGGTCCCCCATAACAGTGTGTCATCCACAGATCCCCGATAACAGTGTGACATTCACAGGTCCCCCATAACAGTGTGTCATCCACTGGTCCCCCATAACAGTGTGACATCTACAGATCCCCCATAACAGTGTGACATCTACAGATCCCCCATAACAGTGTGTCATCCACAGGTCCCCCATAACAGTGTCATCCACAGATCCCCCATAACAGTGTGTCATCCACAGATCCACCATAACAGTGTGTCATCCACAGATCCCCCATAAGTGTCCTCCACAGATCCCCCATAACAGTGTCCTCCACAGATCCCCATAACACTGTCCTCCACAGATTCCCCATAACACAGTGTCATCCACAGATCCCCCATACAAATGTGTCATCCACAGGTCCCCCATAAAAATGTGTCATCCACAGGTCCCCCATAACAGTGTGTCATCCACAGATTCCCCATAAAAATGTGTCATACACAGGTCCCCCATAACAGTGTGACATCCAAGGTCCCTCATAACAGTGTGACATTCACAGGTCCCCCATAACAGTGTGTCATCCACAGGTCCCCCATAACAGTGTGTCATCCACAGATCCCCGATAACAGTGTGACATTCACAGGTCCCCCATAACAGTGTGTCATCCACTGGTCCCCCATAACAGTGTGACATCTACAGATCCCCCATAACAGTGTGACATCTACAGATCCCCCATAACAGTGTGTCATCCACAGGTCCCCCATAACAGTGTCATCCACAGATCCCCCATAACAGTGTGTCATCCACAGATCCACCATAACAGTGTGTCATCCACAGATCCCCCATAAGTGTCCTCCACAGATCCCCCATAACAGTGTCATCCACAGATCCCCCATAACAGTGTGTCATCCACAGGTCCCCCATAACAGTGTCATCCACAGATCCCCATAATAGTGTGTCATCCACAGGTCCCCCATAACAGTGTGTCATACACAGATCCCCCATAACAGTGTGTCATCCACAGGTCCCCCATAACAGTGTCATCCACAGATCCCCATAATAGTGTGTCATCCACAGGTCCCCCATAACAGTGTGTCCTCCATAGATCCCCCATAACAGTGTCCTCCACAAATCCCCCATAACAGTGTCCTCCACAGATCCCCCATAACAGTGTGTCATCCACAGGTCCCCCATAACAGTGTGTCATCCACAGGTCCCCCATAACAGTGTGTCATCCACAGATCCCCCATAACAGTGTGCCATCCACAGGTCCCTCATAACAGTGTCATCCACAGATCCCCCATAACAGTGTTCTCCACAGATCCCCATAACACTGTCCTCCACAGATTCCCCATAACACAGTGTCATCCACAGATCCCCCATAAAAATGTGTCATCCACAGGTCCCCCATAAAAATGTGTCATCCACAGGTCCCCCATAACAGTGTGTCATCCACAGATTCCCCATAAAAATGTGTCATACACAGGTCCCCCATAACAGTGTGACATCCAAGGTCCCTCATAACAGTGTGACATTCACAGGTCCCCCATAACAGTGTGTCATCCACAGGTCCCCCATAACAGTGTGTCATCCACAGATCCCCGATAACAGTGTGACATCCACAGGTCCCCCATAACAGTGTGTCATCCACAGGTCCCCCATAACAGTGTGACATCTACAGATCCCCCATAACAGTGTGACATCTACAGATCCCCCATAACAGTGTGTCATCCACAGGTCCCCCATAACAGTGTCATCCACAGATCCCCCATAACAGTGTGTCATCCACAGATCCACCATAACAGTGTGTCATCCACAGATCCCCCATAAGTGTCCTCCACAGATCCCCCATAACAGTGTCCTCCACAAATTCCCCATAACAGTGTCATCCACAGATCCCCCATAACAGTGTGTCATCCACAGGTCCCCCATAACAGTGTCATCCACAGATCCCCATAATAGTGTGTCATCCACAGGTCCCCCATAACAGTGTGTCATACACAGATCCCCCATAACATTGTCCTCAACAGATCCCCCATAACAGTGTGTTATCCACAGGTCCCTCATAAGTGTCATTCACAGATCCCCCATAACAGTGTCCTCCATAGATCCCCCATATCAGTGTCCTCCACAAATCCCCCATAACAGTGTCCTCCACAGATCCCCCATAAAAATGTGTCACCCATAGGTCACCCATAACACTGTGTTATTCACAGATTCCCCATAAAAATGTGTCATCCACAGGTCCCCCATAACAGTGTGACATCCACAGGTCCCCCATAACAGTGTGACATCCCCAGGTCCCCCATAACAGTGTGACATCCACAGGTCCCCGATAACAGTGTGTCATCCACAGGTCCCCCATAAAAGTGTGACATCTACAGGTCCACCATAACAGTGTGTCATACACAGGTCCCCCATAACAGTGTGACATCCACAGGTCCCCCATAACAGTGTGACATCTACAGGTCCCCATAACAGTGTGTCATCCACAGGTCCCCCATAACAGTGTGACATCTACAGATCCCCCATAACAGTGTGTCATCCACAGGTCCCCCATAACAGTGTGACATCCATAGGTCCCCCATAACAGTGTGTCATCCACAGGTCCCCCATAACAGTGTGACATTCACAGTTCCCCATAACAATGTGTCATCCACAGGTCCCCCATAGCAGTGTGACATTCACAGGTCTCCCATAACAGTGTGACATTCACAGGTCTCCCATAACAGTGTCCTCCACAGGTCGCCCATAATAGTGTGACATCTACAGATCCCCCATAACAGTGTGATATCCACAGGTCCCCATAACAGTGTGTCATCCACACATTCCCCATAACAGTGTGTCATCCACAGATCCCCCATAACAGTGTGCATGCGCAGCATTATCTCCATTCACTGCTATAGAATTTCTAAAAATAGCAGAGCCAGTGATCAGCTATTATCAGAACACTCAGCATAATGGAGGATGACCGCGCATGCACACTGTGCTCTCCCTTCACCTTAAGGGCCCGATGGGACAACACCTTTTTTTTGCAGATTGTGGTTTTATAAACTGCACCATGGAAAAACAGAAGAGCCCAGGCCATTCATAACGTGGGGTCCATGTCCACTATTCCCATTGAAAATGGGAAGGACAAAATAAATAATTTGACTTGAGTTTCCATTTGTTGGTCAATTCTCTTGACCAATCCTTGACACACACAGAACGCAATCTACTGTCTGGGGAAATGTTTCAGCCATGTATTCCACAGCAAGAGTAATTTTTGGATACAATGTTTAGGATATCTTTAATATCCGGTATGACTGCCGTCTTCCAGAGTTTCACAATCAAGATCCTGTAATGAACCTATTTCCATATCTGTAGCATAATCACACGATCCTCTTACTTACAACAAATGTTGATAGCATTAAAGATTGTCCACATCCCTGGTAATATCCATACATGTACCCTCTCTTTATGTGTTTGTTTTGTTTTAACATATCATATAAGACTACATATGTGAAATATGGTTGATAATATTCTCATGTGTACTATCTTCCCTTATGTTTTAAAAATTGGAAAACCAATAAAAATTACTTTAAAATAAAGAAAATCCACGCCAAAACTGAATCAAAAAGTCTTTTATAAAATTAGAAAAAAAATACACATCCAAAAAACCTGATGCGATTCTGCATTAGGTTTATTAAGCAGAGACAATACTCTGTGTGAACATACCCAAAGAGGCTGCAGGATCAGCAGCTTACAGTGGAAAGGCTAAAGAGATATAATGTGGCGTTCTACACTCAGCTGCTGTGGTTACAACCGCTGTCCGTGCCTACAAAGGTCTGTCAGACTGCTCGTCCAATATTTCAAGATTTGGGGCCCCACTTTCAATTTTGGCCAGGGTCACACTTTGTCTAAAACCGGCCCTGCATGCAGCCAATCAGCAGCCAGACAGCCCTGTGATGTCACAGCCCTATAAATAGCCTCAGCCATCTGTCATTCTGCCATTTTCCAGCGTACTTAGTGCAGGGAGAGACATCAGCAGGCACTAGGGACAGTGCTAGGAAAGACTTCAGTGTGCTGAAAAAATGATTTACAAGTATAGGGAGAGATTATTCATGCTGTAGGGAAAGGATACGGAATTGAGCGGACATCTGGATGTTCGGGTTCGACGGGTTCGGCCGAACTTCATAAAAAAGTTAGAGTTCGGGACCCGAACTTGACCCCGAACCTGAACCTCATTGAAGTCAATGGGGACCCGAACTTTTGAGCACTAAAATGGCTGTAAAAATGTCATGGAAAGGGCTAGAGGGCTGCAAATGGCATCAAAATGTGGTTAAGAGCATGACAAGTGCTCTTCAAACAAATGTGGATAGGGAAATGACTTTAAATAAAAATATGTAAAAATAAAAAATAATAATCTTGATCTAGGAGGACGAGGTCCATATGGACTAGGAGGTTGAGGAGGCGGTGGATGTGGAAGCAGCGGTGGAGTAGAAGGAGGTAGCCTACACTGCATTTTGGCTTTAAATTTATTTTTATTTTTTTAAACTAGAAAACACCCCAAAACATTGGGATATATAACCTGTGATAACGCCCTCCAGTCATGCTAAACACACGTTCAGACAATACACTGGCTGCAGGGCAGGCCAGCACCTCCAAGGCTCAAAGGGCAAGCTCAGGCCATGTGCCCCATTTGGAGACCCAGAAGTTGCAGGGGCTGACCCCTGTCAGTCAGCTCGTGTAGACGTGTGCACACTTACTGCCCCACCATGTCGCACGTCCATGTGATGTTCACGATCCAATTTGATATCTGCTCTATCAACTTTTGATGTTCTATTATGTGCCTACCATGGTGATCACAGGTGGCGGGGAATCAGAGTTCCAGGCTGGAGAGGGAGCGTGAGAAAAGGATGCCACATGCAAGGGAGGTCAATGGATGAAATTAAATGTAATCGAGCGGAAATGTGGGACAAAGTATTGAAGCATAAGCTTCCAAGTTAAGGAGGGGGCGCACGGCAATTACCCACTCCCGACTAGGAGAGGTAGTGACGATAAATAACATTACAGGACTCTTAAGATGCCCTGTTATTGGAATAAGTAATAAAAAATTATAGGGAATGTTACTAGGGTATTTTTTATTTGTAAACATTAGCCAGGAGAGGCCCTACTGCCGCTTTGTTGACTCAAGATAACTTCTACCTGATCGCACGTCCCAGTGACGTCCACCATCCATTTGGATATCATCTCTATCAACTTTCGATGTTCTTTTCTTAGCCTACCATGTTGATCACGGTTATCGGCGAATCATGGTTCCACGCCGGAGAGGGAGCGTAAGAAAGAGAGACCACATCCAAGGGAGGTTAATTGTTTCAAATTAAAAATGATAGAGTGGAAATATGGTACAAAGTATTAAAGCGTAAATGTGGGACAACTTTTAAAAGTTTAAGCATTGAATAAAAGGATGTGGCGCGCATCAATTAATGAAGAATTTCTGAAATTTTATTCCCTGTCAACTATGTAGAGCAGGGGTTTCTATCCGGCAACATTTCAAAAATGTCACCTGACTATGTAACAGACAATTTTTTTAAATTTATGTTCCTGTCACCTATGCAGAGGTGACCCAGTGACATCCACCATCCATTTGGATATCTTCTCTATCAACTTTCGATGTTATTTTCTGAGCCTACCATTTTGATCACGGTTATCGGTGAATCAGGGTTCAACGCTGGAGAGGGAGCGTGAGAAAGAGACCACATCCAAGGGAGATAAATGGATTAAATTTTTTGGGGATCGAGTGAAAATGTGGGAAAAGCTGTTAAAGCGCAATTGTTGAACAAATTATTTAAGCGCAAATGTAGGACAAATTATTAAAGCGCAAATGTGGGACAAATTAGTAAAGCGCAAATGTGGGACAAATTATTGAAGTGCAAATGTGGTACAACTTGCTAAAGTTAAAGCATTAAATGAAAGGAGGTGACGCGCATCAATTAAAGAAGAATTTCAGAAATGTTATTCCCTGTCACCTATGCAGAGCAGGGGTTTATTCAAGACCAAAATTGTATAATGTCAACCCAAGAATGTAACAGAAAAATTACTGAAATTTATTAAGCTGTCAATAGGTAGAGGAGGGGTATATTACACCCAAAAATGTATGAATTTCACCTGAAAATGTAACAGACAATTTTTTTTTTTACCTGTCTACTAGGTATAGCAGTGGTACATCACACCCAAAAATAGTTGAATTTAAACCGAAAATGTAACTGACAATTATTATTTTTTTTTTTACCTGTCTACTAGGTATAGCAGTGGTACATCACACCCAAAAATTAGTGAATTTCCCCCAAAAAGGTAACTGACAATTTTTTTTTTTTTTTTTTTTACCTGTCTACTAGGTATAGCAGTGGTACATCAAACCCAAAAATAGTTGAATTTCAACCGAAAATGTAACTGACAATTTTTTTTGGTACCTGTCTACTAGGTATAGCAGTGGTACATCACACCCAAAAATTGGTGAATTTCACCTGAAAATGTAACTGACAATTTAGATAACTGACAATGTGATAACCCCCTCCAGTCATGCTAAACACACGTTCAGACAATACACTGGCTGCAGGGCAGGCCAGCACCTCCAAGGCTCAAAGGGCAAGCTCAGGCCATGTGCCCCATTTGGAGACCCAGAAGTTGCAGGGGCTGACCCCTGTCAGTCAGCTCGTGTAGACGTGTGCACACTTACTGCCCCACCATGTCGCACGTCCCTGTGATGTTCACGATCCAATTTGATATCTGCTCTATCAACTTTCGATGTTCTATTATGTGCCTACCATGGTGATCAAATTTTTATTTATTTTTTACCTGTCTACTAGGTATATAGCAGTGGTACATCACACCCAAAAATTGGTGAATTTCACCCGAAAATGTAACTGACAATTTAGATATATTTTTTTACCTGTCTATTAGATATAGCAGTGGAACATCACAACCAAAAATAGTTGAATTTCAACCGAAAATGTAACTGACAATTTTTATTTTTTTGTACCTGTCTACTAGGTATAGCAGTGGTACTGTCACGTATGGTGTTGAGGAAAACTGGAAGTTATAAATAAACATCCGACTGACTTGATCCCAAACTAAGGAACATATGGGTGAGCCGTATAAAACCCCTAGAGCTGTCCCTGACTGCTATGCCCGTGCAAAGATCTTTATGATAGATAATTGCATGCCCTCGTACCTAGACTGTGTGACACCTGAAAACCCTATAATAGTGAGGTGACACGACCACCGGCTCCCTGCACTTAATAGGGAGGGAGTCAGGGTCACCTAGAATCAAGCCAGCACGGAAACACAAATAAAGGAAAAGACTTATCTGAGGAACCAGCAGTTGCAGCCTCTAGCAGTGAACACAATCCAGGAAGTAGTATAAACCGCAAAGTGAGGCAGTATGGGAGGGAATATAAAGGGAGGCAATTAGTGTAAATAGATGAAACCTGGGAGAAGGAAAAGAGATGACAAAGTGAAACCAAATCAAAGAACATCATGAAAGAGGTACAGAAGAACGTCTGCCAGAGCTTCTCAGAGAGCTGGCGGTGAAAGGTACATCACACCCAAAAATAGATACATTTCACCTGAAAATGTAAGACAATTTTTATTTTATTTTTTACCAGTCAAATAGGTATAGCAGTGGTACACCACACCCAAAAATTGGTGAATTTCACCCAAAAATGTAACTGACAAAGTATTTAATGACGTAAAATAAACTTTGTACAAATAAAAAAAATATATATGATTTATGAGGTGGAGTTCCATATGGAGTAGGAAATTGAGGAGGCGGTGTACGTAGTGGAGTAGATGGAAGCGGCGGTGGAGGAGGACAAGGTAGCCACCACTGTTTTTTTTATTTAATTTTTTATATATTTTTTTAAACTAGGATACACTCCAAAAGAGTGTGAAGTATCCAAAATACAACAATGAGCAATTGCGCTGGAGTATAACAATGGCTGAGTAAAGCCCGTATACATTTCTATTCTGCACAAGGTACGGACAAGTCCTGTGGGATCCATGCCTGGTTCATTTTAATGAACGTGAGCTTGTCCACATTGGCTGTGGACAGGCGGCTGCGCTTGTCTGTGATGACGCTCCTTGCCGTGCTAAACACACGTTCAGATAATACACTGGCTGCAGGGCAGGCCAGCACCTCCAAGGCCTAAAGGGCAAGCTCAGGTCATGTGCCCAATTTGGAGACCCAGAAGTTAAAGGGGGCTGACCCGTTATTCAGTACGTGTAGGCGTGTGCACACATACTGCTCCACCTTGTTGGTGAAATGCTGCCTCCTGCTAAAACATTCAATATCAGCTGGTGGTGCTGGTTGTCGTGACGTGCTGACAAAGCTTTTCCACATTTCGGACACCCTAACCCTGCCTTCTGAGGTGCTGGCGGTGCCCCAACTGCTTTGGCGACCTCTTCCTCGTCCTCTGCCTTCGCATTGTGCTTCCACTGTGCCCCCGCTGTCAGGTGGGAATGCCACCAGCAGCGAGTCTACCAGCGTGCACTTGAACTCGCGCATCTTACGATCACGCTCCAGTGAGGGAACTAAGGATGGTACGTTGTCCTTGTAATGGGGATCCCGCAGCGTGGCCACCAAGAAATCAGCACAAGTTAGAATGTGGGAAACTCAGCAGTCGTTGCGTAGACACTGCAGCATGTAATCGTTCATGTGTGCCAGGCTGCCCAGAGGCAACGAAAACCTGTCCTCTGTGGGAGGTGTATCGTCTGTGTCCTCTGTATCCCCCCAGCCACGCACCAGTGATGGCCATGAGCTGGTCTTGGTGGGACCCTGCTGTGAAAATGGTTCCTCCTCCTCCATCTCCTCCTCCTCATCCTCCACCTCGTCAACTTCCAGAACTGTGCCCTGGCTGGACAATTGTGTATCTGGTGTTTGTGGGTGCAGGAATCCACCCTCTGAGCCACTTGTGAATGACTGGCCAGAAACCCTATGAAATGATCCCTCTTCCTCCTCCTCCTCCTGTTCCACATCCTCTTCCATCATCACCAGCAGCGTTTTTTTAAGGAGGCATAGAAGTATGATAGTTATGCTGAGAACGGCGTTATCGGCACTGGCCATGATGGTGGAGTACTCGAAACAGCGCAACAAGGAACACAGGTCTCGCATGGAGGCCCAGTTATTGGTGGTGAAGTGGTGCTGTTCCGCAGAGCGACTCACCCATGCGTGCTGCAGCTGAAACTCCACTATCGCCTGCTGCCTACTGCCTGCTGTCGTTTAGCCCTGGCTGTGCTGAAGTTGGTGGTGAAGGTGTTACACTGACCGGATGAGGAGCCGGTAGAGGATGAGGAAGCGGAGTAGGAGGAGGAAGTAACAGTAGGCAAACTGAAGCGCCCTGCAATCCTCAGTGGTGGAAGGACATGCGCCAAACTGCTATCCGCCTCAGGCCCAGCCGCCACTGCATTTACCCAGTGTGCTGTTAGGGAGATATAACGTCCCTGACCGTGCTTACTGTTCCACGTATCCGTAGTGAGGTGCACCTTGCCACAGATGGCGTTGCGCAGTGCACAC
Source organism: Bufo bufo (assembly GCF_905171765.1). Lineage (NCBI taxonomy): Eukaryota > Metazoa > Chordata > Amphibia > Anura > Bufonidae > Bufo > Bufo bufo. The sequence goes on along the minus strand of NC_053392.1, from coordinate 25,865,058 downwards.
CTGATTTTGTCCCCCACTTGGTTGTGCATGAAAGGGATGGATCATCTGGAAAAGTAGTGGCGGCTGGGCATAACGTATTGTGGGACAGCCACCTCCATAAGGCCTTTAAAACTATCCGTCTCCAAAAGACAGGATGACAGCATTTCAAATGCCAGTAATTTAGAAATGCTGGCATTCAGGGCTAGGGATCGCCGATGGGTAGGGTGGTACTTCCTCTTCCTCTCCAGAGTTTGGGAGATGGAGAGCTCAACGCTTCCGTGGGACATTGTGGAGATGCTTGGTGACACAGGTGGTGGTGTTGCAGGCAGATCATCTGTTTGCGGAGTGGCAGGTGGCACTGTCACTCCAGAGGTGGATAAAGAGGACGAGACTGCAGCAGAAGAGGAAACAGGAGGAGCGAGAGACCTTTCTTGGTTTTTGAGGTGTCTACTATATTGCAGCTCGTGCTTTGCACTCAGATGCCTGGTCATGCAGGTTGTGCTCAGGTTGAGAACGTTTATGCCTCGCTTCAGGCTTTGATTGCACAGCGTGCAAACCACTTGTGTCTTGTCGTCAGCACATTGTCTGAAGAACTGCCACGCCAGGGAACTCCTTGGAGCTGGCTTTGGTGTGCTCAGTTCCTTGCTGCGGTGGGCAGTAGCAGGCGTACTGTCTAGGGGACGGCCGCTCCGCTTTTGCACCCTGCTCCCTCTTCTGCTGTGCTGGTGGCTCTGTGCGACCACCAACTCTTCCTCAAAACTACATAGGTCACTCGCATGACCTTGATTCCATGTAGGGTCGAGGACCTCATCGTCCTCCACATCATCTTCCATCCAGTCTTTACCCCTGCCCTCCTTGTCGGTCTGCACACTTTCGAAAGCCCCAGCAGTTGGCACCTGTGTTTCGTCATCATCCGAGACGTGCTGCGATTGTCCTCCCATGTACTAATCTTGAAACATAAGTGGTTGGGCATAGGTGCTGTCACAACTAGACAGCTGAGAAGCTCTGACAGGAGTCGTTCAGATCCTCCCCCTTGAGTTTCTTTGTTTTGGTTTCTGTTTCTCACCTTGTTAGGCTATCTCAGCTGTCATGCAGTCAGACTCATTACCTCCCTTTATATTCTCCCCCATAAGGTAGTTGGGTGTGGCTGATACAACTTCCTGGAATGAGTGTGCATGCTGTCTTCAGCTCCCAGCTCCCAGCTCCCAACTACCAGTTCTCAGTTCGTCTGCAGATAAGTTCTGTTTATGTATTTATGATTTTCTGTTGTCTGGATCCAGGTGACCCTGACTCCCTCCGTGTCTGTGTAGGGAGCCGGTGGTCGTGTCCCCTCACTATTGTAGGGCCTTCAGGTTCAGATAGCCGAGGTACGTGGATATGCGCCCATTCACCTTTAGAGTGGTCGCATAGGCTGAGCAATAAGGGAGAGCGGCAGGTCGATTGCAGGGGTCTCCCTTTTTGTTCCTTAGTTGTGGATCCAGTGAGTCATCGTATGTTATTTGTATCATCTTGTTTCCTGTACACCATCCGTGACATTATCAGCCACCAAAACCGTCTAGCATGGATCCGGTTGAACTTTTGGCTGAACGCTTTCAGGGTCTTGCTTTGGAGGTAGCTGATCTCCGTAAGACTTTTTCTCAGTTTCAAGTGACCGGTTCAGCTTGCGTTCATGGAGTTTGTGCTGAGCCTAAGATTTCGCTCCCGGATACGTTTTCCGGGGGTAGTGAGAATTTTGTACGTTTTAGAGAGGCCTGCAAACTCCATTTTCGCCTTCTTCCCCATTCTTCCGGTGATGAAGAACGAAGGGTGGGCATCATTATATCGCTGCTCAGGGGTAATGCTCAGTCCTGGGCCTTTTCGCTGCCGGAGGGGGCACGGCCCCTCCGTTCAGTGGATGAATTCTTTTTAGCCCTGGGTCAGATATATGATGATCCGGATCGTATTGCTCTGGCTGAGTCTAAACTTCGTCTGTTATGCCAGGGTAAACAATCCGCAGAGATATACTGCTCAGAATTTCGGAGATGGGCAGCAGATACGGGTTGGAATGATGCTGCACTCCGAAGTCAATTTTGTTATGGTCTTTCTGAGGGATTGAAAGATGCATTTGCCTTTCATGAAAGACCTACCTCCTTGAATTCTGCTATGTCTCAGGCTGTTCGTATTGACAGGCGTCTTAGAGAGAGAGGAGAGATCTCTCCTTCCTGTCATACTCAGTCCCGGGACAGTGCAGCGGTCACATTCTGTGCGCAGGGGTCTCAGTCGCTGTCAGCCCCTTCTGAGCAGGAGCCCATGCAGCTGGGGTTGATTGCCTCTGACAATAGAGGATTCAGCCCGCAGGGGAGGGTTTGCTTTTGTTGTGGAGGTATAAATCATCTGGCAAATGTTTGTCCCTCTAGGAGATTCAGGCAGTTTTCTGGGAGTAATAAAGAGACAAAAAGGAAGAAATCTTTTAAGAATATTCCGTCTGTTACTATTGGCAGGGTTGAGGCGGAAATTGAAGAATTGTCTTTTGCTTGTAGTTCCCGTTTTGTCCTGCCTGCTAGGGTGGCGCTAGAGAGCAAGAGCATTTTTTGTGAGATTTTTGTGGATAGTGGAGCAGCTGTCAACCTCATTGATAACCAATTTGCAATAACTCATGGTTTCCAGGTTTGCACTTTGCGAAAAAATATTCCTGTTTTTTCTATTGATTCAGCTCCACTTTCTCAGAAATCATTAAAGGGCATAGTTCACAATATCCGTTTAATTGTGAATGATACTCATGTTGAGGATGTGTCATGTTTCGTCCTTAGCGGTTTGCCTACTCCTCTAGTGTTGGGGCTACCCTGGCTCTCTAAACATAACCCCACCATTGATTGGCAAGCGAGGCAAATAAATGGTTGGAGTAACTTTTGCAGAGAGAATTGCCTCATAACATCTATTTCTGAGGTTTCTACTAAAACTGTACCACCTTTCCTCTCTGAATTTTTGGATGTTTTCTCTGAGAGTGGAGTTCAGGATTTGCCTCCGCACAGGGAGTATGATTGCCCTATTGATCTCATCCCAGGTGCCAAGCTGCCTAAATCTTGTTTATACAATCTTTCTCAACCTGAGAGGGTCGCGATGCGTGCTTATATCTCTGAGAGTCTGAGAAAAGGACACATACGACCCTCAAAGTCACCTGTTGCCGCTGGTTTTTTCTTTGTTAAGAAAAAAGATGGTTCTTTACGACCTTGTCTGGATTTCAGGGAGCTGAACAGTATCACTATTCGTGATCCGTATCCGCTTCCTTTAATCCCAGATTTGTTTAACCAGGTTGTTGGGGCGAAAGTCTTTTCCAAATTAGACCTAAGAGGGGCATACAACCTGGTTAGGGTCAGAGAAGGAGACGAATGGAAGACGGCTTTCAATACTCCTGAGGGCCATTTTGAGAATTTAGTTATGCCTTTTGGTTTGATGAATGCCCCAGCCGTTTTTCAGCATTTCGTCAACAGCATTTTTTATCATTTAATGGGAAAATTTGTATTAGTGTATTTGGATGACATTTTGATTTTTTCTCCTGATTTCAAAACTCATAAGGAACACTTACGTCAGGTCTTGCTCATCCTGCGGGAGAATAAATTATACGCGAAACTGGAAAAATGTGTGTTTGCGGTTCCAGAGATCCAATTTCTGGGGTTTCTTGTCTCCGCTTCTGGTTTTCGCATGGACCCCGAGAAGGTCCGCGCTGTGCTTGAGTGGGAGCTTCCTGAGAATCAGAAGGCGCTGATGCGTTTTTTTGGGTTTTGCTAATTATTACAGGAAATTTATTTTGAATTATTCCTCTGTTGTTAAACCACTCACGGATATGACCAGAAAGGGGGTAGATTTTTCTTCCTGGTCGGTAGAGGCGCGTAAGGCCTTTTCTAATATCAAGGAGAGTTTTGCTTCCGCTCCCATCCTAGTACAACCTGATGTTTCCTTACCCTTCATAGTTGAGGTTGATGCTTCTGAGGTAGGGGTGGGGGCGGTCTTGTCTCAGGGTTCCTCTCCTGCCAAATGGCAACCGTGTGCCTTTTTCTCAAAGAAGCTCTCCTCCGCAGAGAGAAATTATGATGTGGGAGATAGGGAATTGTTGGCCATCAAGTTGGCTTTTGAGGAATGGCGCCATTGGCTAGAGGGAGCCAGACACCCTATTACCGTGTTTACTGACCATAAAAATCTGGCCTACTTGGAGTCAGCCAAGCGTCTGAACCCGAGACAGGCCAGATGGTCTTTGTTCTTTTCAAGGTTTAATTTTGTTGTTACGTTCCGCCCTGGGGTTAAGAATGTGAAGGCAGATGCCCTGTCACGTTGTTTCCCGGGAGGTGGGAATTTTGAAGACCCGGGTCCCATTTTAGCTGAAGGTGTGGTGGTCTCTGCTCTTTTTCCTGAATTGGAGGCAGAGGTGCAGGCAGCCCAGTCAGAAGCTCCTGATCTTTGTCCTCCTGGGAGGTTGTTTGTGCCTCTCGCTTTGAGACACAAGATTTTTAAAGAACACCATGATACGGTCCTTGCTGGGCACCCGGGGACAAGAGCCACACTGGATCTCATTGCTCGGAGATTCTGGTGGCCTGCGCTTCGTAAGTCGGTTGAGGGTTTTGTGGCAGCTTGCGAGACTTGCGCTCGTGCCAAGGTCCCTCACTCACGGCCATCAGGTCCTCTCCTTCCTTTGCCCATTCCTTCCCGTCCTTGGACACATCTGTCCATGGACTTCATAACGGACTTGCCTCGTTCCTCGGGGAAGTCTGTGATTCTGGTGGTGGTGGACCGTTTTAGCAAAATGGTGCACTTTATCCCTTTTCCCGGTTTGCCCAATGCTAAGACGCTGGCGCAGGCATTTGTTGACCACATTGTCAAATTGCATGGGATTCCTTCTGACATAGTCTCTGATAGGGGCACGCAGTTTGTTTCCAGATTCTGGAAGGCTTTCTGTTCTCGCTTGGGGGTTCGCTTGTCATTCTCTTCTGCTTTCCATCCGCAGTCGAATGGCCAGACAGAGCGTGTCAATCAGAATCTGGAGACATATCTGCGCTGTTTTGTGGCGGAGAATCAGGAGGATTGGTGTTCATTTTTGTCCCTTGCTGAGTTTGCTTTAAATAACCGTCGTCAGGAGTCCTCTGATAAGTCACCATTTTTTGGTGCATATGGGTTTCATCCGCAGTTTGGGACTTTCTCTGGAGAGGGCTCTTCTGGTTTGCCTGATGAGGACAGATTCTCCTCGTCTTTGTCATCTATTTGGCAAAATATTCAGGATAATCTAAAGAATATGAGTGAGAGATATAAGCGTGTGGCGGATAAGAGACGTATGCCTGGTCCGGACCTGAATGTTGGTGATTTGGTGTGGCTGTCTACCAAGAATATCAAATTGAAGGTTCCCTCCTGGAAGTTGGGTCCTAGGTTTATTGGGCCTTACAAGATCCTGTCTGTCATCAATCCTGTTGCCTACCGTCTTGATCTTCCTCAGACTTGGAAGATCCATAATGTTTTCCATAAGTCCTTATTGAAACCTTATGTTCAACCTATTGTACCCTCATCTTTGCCTCCTCCTCCGATTATGGTTGATGGGAATCTTGAATTTCAGGTCTCTAGGATTGTGGATTCTCGTCTTGTCCGCGGTTCCCTCCAGTACCTCGTTCATTGGGAGGGTTATGGTCCTGAGGAGAGGATGTGGCTCCCAGTGACGGACATTAAGGCCTCTCGCCTCATCAGGGCTTTCCATAGGTCCCATCCTGAGAAGGTGGGCCCTGAGTGTCCGGAGTCCACTCCTAGAGGGAGGGGTACTGTCACAACTAGACAGCTGAGAAGCTCTGACAGGAGTCGTTCAGATCCTCCCCCTTGAGTTTCTTTGTTTTGGTTTCTGTTTCTCACCTTGTTAGGCTATCTCAGCTGTCATGCAGTCAGACTCATTACCTCCCTTTATATTCTCCCCCATAAGGTAGTTGGGTGTGGCTGATACAACTTCCTGGAATGAGTGTGCATGCTGTCTTCAGCTCCCAGCTCCCAGCTCCCAACTACCAGTTCTCAGTTCGTCTGCAGATAAGTTCTGTTTATGTATTTATGATTTTCTGTTGTCTGGATCCAGGTGACCCTGACTCCCTCCGTGTCTGTGTAGGGAGCCGGTGGTCGTGTCCCCTCACTATTGTAGGGCCTTCAGGTTCAGATAGCCGAGGTACGTGGATATGCGCCCATTCACCTTTAGAGTGGTCGCATAGGCTGAGCAATAAGGGAGAGCGGCAGGTCGATTGCAGGGGTCTCCCTTTTTGTTCCTTAGTTGTGGATCCAGTGAGTCATCGTATGTTATTTGTATCATCTTGTTTCCTGTACACCATCCGTGACAGGTGCACTCAATCTCTTCCACTTCTGGGGCAGGGCTAGGTGGATGGCCCTGGGAAAACCTGCTAACAGAGTCATCAAAAAGCAGAAGAGATTGTTGCATGACTTGGGGCTCAGACTGCTTGGCTGATTTGCAAGGGGGTGAGGTGAAAGACTGATGGACATCGGCTGCAGGTGCCAACTCTGATCTTTCAGCAGGAGACTGGGTGGAAGACAATGGGAAGGAACTGGAGGCACTGTCAGCAACCCAATCTACTATCGCCTGTACTTGTTCAGGCCTCACTATTCGTAAAGCCGCATTAGGCCCGACCAAATACCGCTGCAGGTTCTGTCGCCTAGTCGCACCTGAGGAAGGGGTTTCACTTGTGCATGTAGCTGGCACAGATTGACCACGTCCTCTCCCTGCAACAGGAGCTCTACTAGCAGCAGCATGACCTGGACCACGTCCCTTACTTGACGCTCTCCTCATATTTTTCTAATTTAGGATCTTGCCCTAAATAGGTGTTTAATTAATAGTAGAATAGAACGACAGTATGTAAAGTGTGCATCTCACACGGCCTGAACCAGACTAGGCCTCAATTAAATATTTCTTTGCCCAAAATGGCTGTATTTCAAATGCCTGAATCCAACCCCTGTATGTAGAGGGGGTATCTCACAGTGCCTGAACCACTGTAGGCCTAAATTAAAAATGTATTTGCACAAAATGGCTGTATTTCAAATTCCTGAATCCAACCCCTGTATGTAGAGGGGGTATCTCACACGGTCTGAACCAGTGTAGGCCTAAATTAAATATTTCTTTGCACAAAATGGCTGTATTTCAAATGCTGCATCAAACCCCTGTATGAAGAGGGGGTATCTCACACGGTCTGAACCAGTGTAGGCCTGAATTAAATATTTCTTTGCCCAAAATGGCTGTATTTCAAATGCCTGAATCCAACCCCTGTATGTAGAGGGGGTATCTCACAGTGCCTGAACCACTGTAGGCCTAAATTAAAAATGTATTTGCACAAAATGGCTGTATTTCAAATGCCTGAATCCAACCCCTGTATGTAGAGGGGGTATCTCACACGGTCTGAACCAGTGTAGGCCTAAATTAAATATTTCTTTGCACAAAATGGCTGTATTTCAAATGCTGCATCAAACCCCTGTATGAAGAGGGGGTATCTCACACGGTCTGAACCAGTGTAGGCCTGAATTAAATATTTCTTTGCCCAAAATGGCTGTATTTCAAATGCCTGATTCAAACCCCTGTATGTAGAGGGTGCAGTGTCGGACTGGGGTACCTAGGGACCACCAGTAAAATTTATTTTGGGGGCCTACCGTATGGATACATTCAAATATAATAAATAATATAACAAGTTTTTTATATGAACATAAGCTGGTTGAGGTACTGTACATTGAATATATGTATGTAGTGTACTAAATCTAATGTGTTATATGCCACTTGTGCAGGGGGTGGGAGACTAGGGGCCCACCTTGCTCAGGGGCCCACCGGGGGATTCCCCTGTACCCCTGTGGGCCAGTCCGAGCCTGAGAGGGTGTATCTCACACGGCCTGAACCATTGTAGGCCTAAATTCAATATTGGTGCACCAAATGGCGGTTTTTCAAATCTCTGAATCTAACCCAAATGTAGGTGTATCTCACAATGACATCTGCATCAAAGGCTGCCAACAATTTTTTTTGTGCCCAAACGAGTGTTTATTTAACAACTGAATTTGACAGCAGTATTTAAGCCTGTAATTTCACACGTGCTGATGCTGCAAGGCCTGGAAATAGTGTTTTATGTCAAAAAAGTGTGTTTTTCAAACCCCAGAAAATGATGGGTGTATTTCTAGCTTAAATTGCACACTGACTAATTAAGATGTTGTAGATTGCCAAAAAAGTGTTTTTTTGGTAACAGAATATGAAAGCTGTATATATTAAACTTGAATTTAACACTTGCAGATCTGGAAAATACAGTTTTTTGAAAAAAAAATTGTGTTTTTCAAAGCCCAGAAAATGATGGGTGTATTTCTAGATTAAATTGCACACTGACTAATACAGATGTTGGATATTGCCCAAAAAGTGTTTTTTTACAAAAAAATATGAAGGCTGTATATAACCCTTGAATTTCACACGTGCTGATGCTACAAGGGCTGAAAAATTGTGTATTTTTGTCAAAAAAGTGTGTTTTTAAAAACCCAGAAAATTATGGGTGCATTTCTAGCTTAAATTGCACACTGACTAATCCTGCAAATGCACCAGATGTTGTATATTGCCATAAAAGGGTGTTTTTTTTAAATCAACTTGGATTTGAATGTCACAAAAGCTCAGATGCTGTGCTGGTGCACTGAGCTTGCATAAAATGGCCGCCGCCGCCCACCTAACTAACAGACGGATAAAAGTAATTTTTCTCTGTCACTGGGCTCAGGGCAGGGTAAACAGATTGTGCACTGCACCCACACAACTAATTGTATGTAGATCGCTGAGTTAGATTTGTGTTCTGATCACAGATTCTCTCCTATTCTCTCCATTACAGCAGCAGCATCCTCTCCCTACACTAGTAACAGCAGAGAGACGTGCAGCGCTACGTGACTGCAGCTTATATAGAAGCTGGGTCACATGCTGCACTGGCCAATCACAGCCATGCCATTAGTAGGCATGGCTGTGATGGCTTCTGAAGGCACAGAGTTAAACGCTTGTTGATTGGCTGCAGCCTTTCAAAAAGCGCTAAGAAATCGCCGAACACCGAACCCGAACTTTTACTGAAATATTCGGGTCCGTGGTCCAAAAATCCTAAAGTTCGGTATGAACCCGAACTTTACAGTTCAGGTTCACTCAATCCTAATAGGGAGGAATCATTCTACAGCATTTATGTAGAACAGGGTTCAGTAGGGGAGGTAACAGCCTGGATAATAGGAACAATCCTGTTACACCTTGCTGCACTGACTGGGAATCCAAATTGCCATTATACTGCTCTGTAATTCCAGCAAACCATTCTTGATAGGTTTTGCTTATTAGCTGTTGTGTGGTGAAGTGAGAAAATTACAGACTTTTCTGGGGGGTTTAATTTTCCATTTATTTATTTGATCTAACACTCTGTGGTCTCCTGATGCTGCTGCCACCTCCAGACTCTGTCATTGGGCCACTTTGTGGCCTCCTCATGCTACTATCACCGCACAACTATGTCATAGGGCCACTAGTGGACTTCTCATGCTGTTCCCACCCTCCCCACTTCATGACTGGGCCACTCTTTTGCCTTTCGGCCTGGCTGACATCATTTATTTGACCCTTCTTCTGATCTGCCAGAAGGAAGGAAAAATGAGACACATAACAGATCCTGTCTGTGTAGCAGCTGTAAGGCCTGTATGGTCCCATCAGAATTGGCTTTTGATTTGGTAGCCAAAAGCAGGAGTGGGTACAAAACACAGAAGACATGTAAATATTCCATTCATTAAGCAAACACCTTCAATTGCTTTTCAATGGCTTTTATTGGGTTTCTACATTACAGTAAATTTGGGTTTCTACATGAGCTCTCCATAGTTTGGACACTCTGTGGAACCTTTGAAGGTCTCCTTCACACATCATTAGATTAAAAATAAATAAAAAATCAGCGACTTTGGGCTGCTATGCTCTCTTCCAGGTGAAAAATCTTTAAAACTGGCCTAAAAAAAAAGCCATGTGAACAAAGCTAACCCACAGTGGTTGTATTTGATTACCTTATGACATACACTCACCTAAAGAATTATTAGGAACACCTGTTCTATTTCTCATTTGCCTTCAGAACTGCCTTAATTCTACGTGGCATTGATTCAACAAGGTGCTGATAGCATTCTTTCGAAATGTTGGCCCATATTGATAGGATAGCATCTTGCAGTTGATGGAGATTTGAGGGATGCACATCCAGGGCACGAAGCTCCCGTTCCACCACATCCCAAAGATGCTCTATTGGGTTGAAATCTGGTGACTGTGGGGGCCATTTTAGTACAGTGAACTCATTGTCATGTTCAAGAAACCAATTTGAAATGATTCGAGCTTTGTGACATGGTGCATTATCCTGCTGGAAGTAGCCATCAGAGGATGGGTACATGGTGGTCATGAAGGGATGGACATGGTCAGAAACAATGCTCAGGTAGCCCGTGGCATTTAAACGATGCCCAATTGGCACTAAGGGGCCAGAAAACATCCCCCACACCATTACACCACCACCACCAGCCTGCACAGTGGTAACAAGGCATGATGGATACATGTTCTCATTCTGTTTACGCCAAATTCGGACTCTACCATTTGAATGTCTCAACAGAAATCGAGACTCATCAGACCAGGCAACATTTTTCCAGTCTTCAACAGTCCAATTTTGGTGAGCTTGTGCAAATTGTAGCCTCTTTTTCCTATCTGTAGTGGAGATGAGTGGTACCCGGTGGGGTCTTCTGCTGTTGTAGCCCATCCGCCTCAAGGTTGTGCGTGTTGTGGCTTCACAAATGCTTTGCTGCATACCTCGGCTGTAACGAGTGGTTATTTCAGTCAACGTTGCTCTTCTATCAGCTTGAATCAGTCGGCCCATTCTCCTCTGACCTCTAGCATCCACAAGGCATTTTAGCCCACAGGACTGCCGCATACTGGATGTTTTTGCCTTTTCACACCATTCTTTGTAAACCCTAGAAATGGTTGTGCGTGAAAATCCCAGTAACTGAGCAGATTGTGAAATACTCAGACCGGCCCGTCTGGCACCAACAACCATGCCACGCTCAAAATTGCTTAAATCACCTTTCTTTCCCATTCTGACATTCAGTTTGGAGTTCAGGAGATTGTCTTGACCAGGAGCACCCCCCTAAATGCATTGAAGCAACTGCCATCTGATTGGTTGACTAGATAATTGCATTAATGAGAAATAGAACAGGTGTTCCTAATAATTCTTTAGGTGAGTTTATCTGTTTGAAGGTAAGTTTAGCTGTTCTATTTTTATGCTTTATCCTCTCTATTATAAGTATTTTACTATTTGTTTTTAGATGTTTTTCAGCAGTATACTGTAACAATGTTACTGGGCAGCAAATCCAACCAGGGGCAACATCTGCATGGAGTTTGTATGTTCTCCCTGTCTATTGCAAGGGTGTGACTGACTCCCTTGTTTCACAACCTTCCCTTCACCTTCAGTTTACTGTATAAGAAAAGCATATTACAAGTGTTTGTCCTTTTTTACCTGAGGATAACCATAGATCCCAGTTATCTCCGCTATCGACAGACTGGAGGAAGACATCAAGTGTCCGATAAAAGCCACCACGTTGTTCTTCTCATCACAGCTGTAGTTTGGGACGGCTTCTTCTCGTCCTGACAGTATACTCAGTGCACTCTGTACAGCTTTATGTTCTAACACACCGGAGTCATAGATCTTGTATCCCAGAGTGATATTAGGTAAGAGGTCAGATCTTCTGTTTATTTCTTCTATGGCGAACATGAAGACCAGGAGATGTCTCACCAAATGAACAGATGGTCTACAAGATGTATAAACATGATTACAGTATATTGACCATGTGTCTGTATACCAAAGACATGGATAATATATTTTTTTTATTTCCATGCTCCATATTTCCATGTACAATGTTGTAGACATAGATCTATGCAAACAGTGAGGATACATTTAGAAACATCTTTTTCAGGAGCTGATAGACATTATTACATTTAGAGGTATCTTGTTGCAGAAGAAATGCAACTATTGCATAGTTACATACTTAACATGGTTGCAAAAAGACATAAGTCCATCAAGTTCAACCAAGGGATAAGTGGGGAAGCAAATTTTAGAAAAAGGCGAGTGAGACCCAGATTTCTGCACATTTTTATAAGAATTAATCTTATTTACTTTTAAGAATTTATCTAAGTTCTTCATAAGACTGCCCACTGTTATGTTGCGACCACGTTTTGAGGTAGACTATTCCATAGATTCACAGTTCTTACAGTAAAGAAGCCTTGACCTCTCTGGAGACTGAACTTTTTCTTCTCCAGTCGCAGGCAGTGCCCCCTTGTCTTTGTAGGGCATTTTACATGGAACAGCTTTTCACCACATTTTTTGTATGGCCCATTTATATATTTGAATAGGTTAATAATGTCACTCCTTTAGACATCTCTTCTCAACACTAAATACATTTAATTATTTTAATCTTTCCTAAGACCCTCCAGGCCCCTCAACAATTTAGTCGCTCTCCTCAGCTCCAGGGCATCTTTTCTATGGACTGGTGCCCAGAACTGAACTGCATATTCCAGGTGAGGCCGCACCAACGCTTTGTAAAGTGGTAAAAGTGGTAATATTACATCCCTGTGCCGCGAAGGATATGCTATAAGAGACTTTTCATATTATCAGGATTCCTGTGGACACTTTATGAACAAATTGCTCTCCCAGTGAATACACCTACAACATTTTCAGTGACATTCAGTTTCCCAAATTGGGATAGAGCTCTAGAAGAAAATACCTTCTCTTTCCCAAATAACAGCATATATAAGATCTGGACAATACTTGAAGTTTCTGGTGTGATATATATTATCGAATATTCTATCGAATGTTCCAACATTGAATTTTCTACCATTCAATTTATCGAATATTTTTATCGAATATACTTTTATCGAATATAGTATCGATTATATCTACCACAATATATGTGATTGTAATGTTGTATATTATTGCTATATTGTTCTTATAAATTTTATTACTTGTATTTTATGGGGATTTAATAAATATTTTCTGCATATGTCAATTTGGTTGCCAAGTGTATGAGTGCCCGCTCGTTTTTCTATTATTAATAGTAATGTTAGTTAACTTATCTTAGAAACATAGAAACATAGAATGTGTCGGCAGATAAGAACCATTTGGCCCATCTAGTCTGCCCAATATACTGAGTACTATGGATAGCCCCTGGCCCTATCTTATATGAAGGATGGCCTTATGCCTATCCCATGCATGCTTAAACTACTTCACTGTATTTGCAGCTACCACTTCTGCAGGAAGGCTATTCCATGCATCCACTACTCTCTCAGTAAAGTAATACCTCCTGATATTACTTTTAAATAGGGTTGAGCGAACCCCAACTGTAAGGTTTGGGTTCGTACTGAACTTTAGGATTTTTGGACCCCGGACCCGAACATTTCAGTCAAAGTTCGGGTTCCGGTTCTGTGTTCGCCGATTTCTTAGCGCTATTTGAAAGGCTGCAGAGCAGCCAATCAACAAGCGTTTAACAGTGTGACCTTAGAAGCCATCACAGCCATGCCTACTAATGGCATGGCTGTGATTGGCCAGTGCAGCATGTGACCCAGCCTCTATATAAGCTGGAGTCACGTAGCGCTGCACGTCAGTCTGCTGTTACTAGTGTAGGGAGAGGATGCTGCTGCTGTGAGGGAGAGAATAGGACAGAAACTGTTATCAGAACTGCAATTGAACTCAGCAATCTACATAGAGTTAGTTTTGTGGGTGCAGTGCACAATATTTTTACCCTGCCCTGAGGCCAGTGACAGAGAAAAATAACTTTTATCTGTCTGTTAGTTAGCTGGGCGGCGGCGGCCATTTTATGCAAGCTCAGTGCACCAGCACTGCATATGTCCTTTTGTGACATTAAAATCCAAGCTTGAAATACTGCAATAATAATCTGGTTCTAAAAAAACAAAATTTTGGGCAATATCCTACATCTGGTGCCTTTGCAGCATTAGTCAGTGTGCAATTTAAGCTAGCTATAGCTACAGCTATACTTTTCAGGGTTTTAAAAAACACCCTTTTTGGGCAAAATAAACAATTATACAGCCCTTGCTGCATCTGCATGTGTGAAATTCAAGCGTTATATACTGCTGTCATATTGTGCTATTAAAAAACACCAATTTTTGGCAAAAATCTTTAATTGCGGGATAGTCTGGATGTGTACGTGTGAGATACACCCTTTACATATTGTGGTTCTATTCTGCTATTAATAAAACACCCATTTTGTGCAAAAATCTTTAATTGCAGCCTAGACTGCATCTGTATGTGTTAGATACACCCTTTACATACTGTGGTTCTATTCTGCTATTAATAAAACACCCCTTTTGGGCAAAAATCTTTAATTGCGGCCTAGTCTGCATCTGTATGTGTGAGAAACACACTTTAGATACTGTGGTTCTATTCTGCTATTAGAAAAACACCCATTTTAGGCAAAATACTTAATTTTGCAGCCTTTGCTGCATATGTCAATGTGAGATACACCCTTTAGATACTGTGGTTCTATTCTGCTATTAATAAAACACCCATTTTGGGCAAAAATCTTTAATTGCGGCCTAGACTGCATCTGTACATGTGAGATACACCCTTTACATATTGTGGTTCTATTCTGCTATTAATAAAACACCAATTTTGGGCAAAAATATTTAATTGCGGCCTAGTTTGCCTCTGTACATGTGAGATACACGCTTTACATAATGTGGTTCTATTCTGCTATTAATAAAACACTCATTTTGGGCAAAATCTTTAATTGCGGCCTAGTTTGGATCTATTCGTGTGAGATACACCCTCTACATACTGTGGTTCTATTCTGCTATTAATAAAACACCCATTTTGGGCACAAATCTTTAATTGCGGCCTAGTCTGCATCTGTACGTGTGAGATACACCCTTTACATACTGTTGTTCTATTCTGCTATTAATTAAACACTTATTTAGGGGAAGATCTTAAATTTGAGAAATATGAGGAGAGCGTCAAATAAGGGATGTGGCCCAGGTCGTGGTGCTGCTGGTGGAGCTCCTGTTGTAGGGAGAGGACGTGGTCGATCTGTGCCAGCTACACGCACAAGTGAAACCCCTTCCTCAGGTGCGAGTAGGTGACAGAACCTGCAGCGTTATTTGGTCAGGCCTAATGCGGCTCTACAAATGGTGAAACCAGAACTATTACAGGCGATAGTAGATTGGGTTGCTGACAGTGCCTCCAGTTTTGTCACATTGTCTCCCACCCTGACTCCTGCTGAAAGATCAGATTTAGCACCTGCAGCCGATGTCCATCAGTCTTTCACCTCACCCCCTTGCAAATCAGCCAAGCAGTCTGAGCCCCAATTCATGCAGCAGTCTCTTCTACTTTTTGATGACTCTGTTAGCAGGGTGTCCCAGGGCCATGCACCTATCTCTGCCCCAGAAGTGGAAGAAAGGAGAAGGACCACCACTAGAAAGAATGACTAATAAATCGTTTGATGCATGTATCTTTACAGAGGAAGATGTTCTAAGTTTGCTGTCTAAGGTGAAGACAAATAAGTCACAGGGGCCTGATGAGATACACCCAAAATTATTAAAAGAGCTTAGTGGTGAGCTGGCAAAACCGTTAACAGATTTATTTAACCAATCATTAGTAACAGGAGTCGTCCCGGAAGATTGGAAATTGGCAAATGTTGTGCCCATTCACAAGAAAGGTAGTAGGGAGGAATCGAGCAACTATAGACCAGTGAGTCTGACATCAATAGTAGGCAAATTAATGGAAACCCTATTAAAGGATAGGATTGTGGAACATCTAAAATCCCATGGATTGCAAGATGAAAAACAACATGGGTTTACTTCAGGGAGATCATGTCAAACAAATCTTATAGATTTTTTTGACTGGGTGAATAAAATAATAGACGGTGGAGGTGCAGTAGACATCGCATATCTAGATTTTAGTAAGGCTTTTGACACTGTCCCACATAGAAGACTTATCAATAAACTGCAGTCATTGAGCATGGACTCCCATATTGTTGAGTGGATTAGGCAGTGGCTGAGTGACAGACAACAGAGGGTTGTAGTCAATGGAGAACATTCAAAACAAGGTCATGTTACCAGTGGGGTTCCACAGGGATCTGTACTGGGACCAATTTTGTTTAATATCTTCATAAGTGATATTGCAAAAGGCCTCGCTGGTAAGGTTTGTCTTTTTGCTGATGACACAAAGATATGTAACAGGGTTGATGTTCCTGGAGGGAAACGCCAAATGGAAAAGGATTTAGGAAAACTAGAAGAATGGTCAGTACTCTGGAAACTGAAATTTAATGTGGATAAGTGCAAGATAATGCACCTGGGGCGTAAAAACCCAAGGGCAGAATATAGAATATTTGACACAGTCCTGACCTCAGTATCTGAGGAAAGGGATTTAGGAGTAATTATTTCAGAAGACTTAAAGGTGGGAAGACAATGTAATAGAGCAGCACGAAATGCCAGCAGAATGCTTGGATGTATAGGGAGAGGTATAAGCAGTAGAAAGAGTGAAGTGCTTATGCCGCTGGACAGAACACTGGTGAGACCTCACTTGGAGTATTGTGCGCAGTACTGGAGGCCATATCTCCAGAAGGATATAGATACTCTAGAGAGAGTTCAGAGAAGAGCTACTAAACTAGTACATGGATTGCAGGATAAAACTTACCAGGAAAGGTTAAAGGACCTTAATATGTATAGCTTGGAAGAAAGAAGAGACAGAGGGGATATGATAGAAACTTTTAAATACATAAAGGGAATCAACTCGGTAAAGGAAGAGAGCATATTTAAAAGAAGAAAAACTACCACAAGAGGACACAGTTTTAAATTAGAGGGGCAAAGGTTTAAAAGTAATATAAGGAAGTATTACTTTACTGAGAGAGTAGTGGATGCATGGAATAGCCTTCCTGCAGAAGTGGTAGCTGCAAATACAGTGAAGGGGTTTAAGCATGCATGGGATAGGCATAAGGCCATCCTTCATATAAGATAGGGCCGGGGGCTATCCATAGTATTCAGTATATTGGGCAGACTAGATGGGCCAAATGGTTCTTATCTGCCGACACATTCTATGTTTCTATGAAATTAAGTGCACCGATGCCCAACCACTTATGTTTCAAGATGAGTACATGGGAGGACCATAGCAGCACGTCTCGAATAATGACGAAACACAGGTGCCCACTGCTGTGGCTTTCGAAAGTGTGTCGATTGTCAAGGAGGGCTGGGGTAAAGACCTGGTGGAAGATGATGTGGAGGATGATGAGGTCCTTGACCCCACATGGAATCAAGGTCATGCCAGTGACCTGTGTAGTTCGGAGAAAGAGGCGGTGGTTGCACAGAGCCACCAGCATAGCAGAAGAGGGAGCAGGGTGCAAAAGCGGAGCGGCCGTCCCCTAGACAGTACGCCTGCTACTGCCCACCGCAGCAAGGAGCCGAGCACACCAAAGCCAGCTCCAAGAAGTTCCCTGGCGTGGCAGTTCTTCAGACAATATGCTTACAACAAGACACGAGTGGTTTGCACGCTGTGCAATCAGAGCCTGAAGCGAGGCATAAACGTTCTCAACCTGAGCACAACCTGCATGACCAGGCATCTAAGTGCAAAGCACGAGCTGCAATGGAGTAGACACCTCAAAAACCCAGAAAGGTCTCTAGCACCTGCTTCTTCTTTTGCTGCAGTCTCGGCCTCTTCATCCACCTCTGGAGTGACAGTGCCAAATGCCACACCGCAAACAGAGGATCTGCCAGCAACACCACCATCTGGGTCACCAAGCATCTCCACAATGTCCAACGGAAGCGTTCAGCTCTCCATCTCCCAAACACTGGAGCGGAAGAGGAAGTACCCCCCTACCCTCCCGCGATCTCTGGCCCTGAATGCCAACATTTCAAAATTACTGGCCTTTGAAATGCTGTCATTCCGTCTGGTAGAGATCTAGAGTTTTAAAAGCCTTATGGCGGTGGCTGTCCCACAGTATGTCGTGCCCAGCCGCCACTAGTTTTCCAGGCGTGCCATCCCTTCCCTGCACAACCAAGTGGGGGACAAAATCAGGTGTGCACTGCGCAACGCCAACTGTGGCAAGGTGCACCTCACTACGGATACGTGGAACAGTAAGCACGGTCAGGGACGTTATATCTCCATAACAGCACACTGGGTAAATGCAGTGGTGGCATGGCCAGAGGCGGATAGCAGTTTGCCACATGTCCTTCCACCACTGAGGATTGCAGGGTGCTTCAGTTTGCCTCCTGTTGCTTCCTCCTCCTACTCCGCTTCCTCATCCTCTAGCGGCTCCTCATCCGGTCAGCGTAACACCTTCACCATCAACTTCAGCACAGCCAAGGGTAAATGACAGTAGGCAGTTTTAAAACGTATCTGTTTGGGGGACAAACCCCACACCGCGCAGGATCTGTGGATGGGCTTTGAACAACAGACCGATGAGTGGTTGGTGACGGTGAGCCTCAAGCCCGGCCTGGTGGTGTGTGATAATGGGCGAAATCTCGTAGCAGCTCTGGGACTAGCCGGTTTGACGCACATCCCTTACCTGGCGCATGTGCTGAATTTGGTGGTGCAGAGGTTCCTTAAAAATTACCCCGATATGTCAGAGCTGCTGCATAAAGAGCGGGCTGTCTGTGCGCGCTTTCGGCGTTCTCACCCTGCTGCTTGCCTTTCAGCGCTGCAGCGTAACTTCAGCCTTCCCGCTCACCGCCTCATATGCGACGTGCCCACAAGGTGGAACTCCACCTTGCACATGCTGGCCAGACTGTGCGAGCAGCAGCAGGCGATAGTGGAGTTTCAGCTGCAGCACGCACGGGTGAGTCGCTCTGCGGAACAGCACCACTTCACCACCAATGACTCGGCCTCCATGCAAGACCTGTGTTCCTTGTTGCGCTGTTTCGAGTACTACACAAACATGGTCAGTGCCGATAACGCCGTTCTTAGCGTTACTATGCCACTTCTATGCCTCCTTTAAAAAACGCTGCTGGAGATGATGGAAGAGGATGTGGCATAGGAGGAGGAGGAGGAGGAAGAGGGATCATTTCGTATGGTTTCCGGCCAGTCATTCACAAGTGGCTCCGAGGGTGTGTTCCGGCACCCACAAATGCCAGGTACACAATTGTCCAGTCAGGGCACAGTTCTGGAAGATGACGAGGTCGAGTATGAGGATATGAATTAGGAGGAACCTTGTTCACAGCAGAGTGGCACCCAGAAAAGCTCATGGCCATCACTGGTGCGTGGCTGGGGGGATACAGAGGACACAGATGATACACCTCCCACAGAGGACAGCTTTTCGTTGCCTCTGGGCAGACTGGCACACTGGCGATTAAATGTTGCAGTGCCTTTTGGACAGGACACTTAACGAGGGGCAAGCCAAGAGTACCATGGCAAATTGTGCCAGCTCTGGCCACAGGTCAAGCTTGCATACCCGGTAGTCCAGGGGTTCCTCGCTTGTCAGAGCGTCCACATCAGCCGTTAATTAACCCGATGTAGTCGGACACCTGTCGGTCTAGGCGTTCCCTGAGGCTGGATCCGGAAGGCGGCTGATGGTTTGGCTGCAAGAATGATCTCATGTCCGAAGTGACCAACACATCTTTAACCACCTCAGCCCCCCTAGCTTAAACACCATTAATGACCAGGCCACTTTCTACACTTCTGCACTACACTACTTTCATCATTTATTGCTCGGTCATGCACTTTGCCACTTAAATGAATTTTACCTTCTTTTCTTCTCACTAATAGAGATTTCATTTGGTGGTAGTTCATTGCTGCTGACATTTTTACTTTTTTTGTTATTAATCAAAATTGAACGATTTTTTTGCAAAAAAATGACATTTTTCACTTTCAGTTGTAAAATTTTGCAAAAAAAACGACATCCATATATAAATTTTTCTCAAAATTTATTGTTCTACATGTCTTTGACAAAAAAAATGTTTGGGTAAAAAAAAAATGGTTTGGGTAAAAGTTATAGCGTTTACAAACTATGGTACAAAAATGTGAATTTCCGCTTTTTGAAGCAGCTCTGACTTTCTGAGCACCTGTCATGTTTCCTGAGGTTCTACAATGGCCAGACAGTACAAACACCCCACAAATGACCCCATTTCGAAAAGTAGACACCCTAAGGGATTCGCTGATGGGCATAGTGAGTTCATAGAACTTTTTATTTTTTGTCACAAGTTAGCGGAAAATGCTGATTTTTTTTTTTTTCTTACAAAGTCTCATATTCCACTAACTTGTGACAAAAAATAAAAACTTCTATGAACTCACTATGCCAATCAGCGAATACCTTGGGGTGTCTTCTTTCCAAAATGGGGTAACTTGTGGGGTAGTTATATTGCCCTGGCATTCTAGGGGCCCTAATGTGTGGTAAGTAGTTTGAAATCAAAATCTGTAAAAAATGGCCGGTGAAATCCGAAAGGTGCTTTTTGGAATGTGGGCCCCTTTGCCCACCTAGGCTGCAAAAAAGTGTCACACATGTGGTATCGCCGTACTCAGGAGAAGTTGGGCAATGTGTTTTGGGGTGTCATTTTACATATACCCATGCTGGGTGAGATAAATATCTTGGTCAAATGCCAACTTTGTATAAAAAAATAGGAAAAGTTGTCTTTTGCCAAGATATTTATCTCACCCAGCATGGGTATATGTAAAATGACACCCCAAAACACATTGCCCAACTTCTCCTGAGTACGGAGATACCACATGTGTGACACTTTTTTGCAGCCTAGGTGGGCAAAGGGGCCCACATTTCATTTAGGAGGGCATTTTTAGACATTTGGATACCAGACTTCTTCTCACGCTTTGGGGCCCCTAAAATGCCAGGGCAGTATAAATACCCCACATGTGACCCCATTTTGGAAAGAAGACACCCCAAGGTATTCAATGAGGGGCATGGCGAGTTCATTGAATTTTTTTTTTTTTGGGCACAAGTTAGCGGAAAATGATTTTTTTTGTTTTTTTCTCACAAAGTCTCCCTTTCCGCTAACTTGGGACAAAAATTTCTATCTTTCATGGACTCAATATGCCCCTCAGCGAATACCTTGGGGTGTCTTCTTTCCAAAATGGGATCATTTGTGGGGTGTTTGTACTGCCCTGGCATTTGAGGGTCTCCGCAATCATTACATGTATGGCCAGCATTAGGAGTTTCTGCTATTCTCCTTATATTGAGCATACGGGTAATGAGATTTTTTTTTTTCGTTCAGCCTCTGGGCTGAAAGAAAAAATGAACGGCACAGATTTCTTCTTTCGCATCGATCAATGTGGATGAAAAAATCTCTGCCAAAAAAAAAAAAAGGAGGGAAAAGGCGTCTGCCAGGACATAGGAGCTCCGCCCAACATCCATACCCACTTAGCCCGTATGCCCTGGCAAACCAGATTTCTCCATTCACATCAATCGATGTGGATGAATAAATCATTGCCGGCATTTTTTTTTTTTTTATATATATACAAAGTGTTTGCCAAAGCATATGAACACCGCCGCCTCCTCAGCTCATGCCTCGGCAAACGTATCTTTTACTGCAGAGGAGAAATCTCGTCTTTCAGCGCCGCATACACCGACTTGCGTGTAATCTGACAGCAGCGCAATGCTTCTGTTAGAATGCACATCAGTGCTGCAGCTAGTCGATCGGTTGGTCCACCTGGAAGATAAAAAAAACAAAACAAAAAAGAAAAAACCAGGCCGCAACGCAATAAATTTTAATCAACTTTATAATAACTTTTGAACAGAACATATAAACTTTTTTTAACTTTTTGAACTGAAAGTTAACTTTTTTGCTTACTGGTGTTTTTTTTGTTTTTTTTACCTTTATAGGACAAACCTCTCCTTCCCCATGGTACAATGTGCAAAGCGCAAATCGCCCAGAGATGTGGCGAAGTACATTATGCACTTTATCCCAGGTGAAAGGAGAGGTTTGCAGCAGCTGTGAGTGAAAGGGCCCTAACAGCCCTGTGTGCCTGTCCTGTGTAACGCAATCCCTATGCTAAGTGTACCTGTGTGTGGTACTTCCGGAAACACTCCCCTAAGCATAGGGCAGGGTGGTTAGGGCAGTCAGGACAGAAATAGCGGGTGTCACGCCTTATTCCACTCCTGCTACAGACACAACATTTTTTTCGGGGTGGCGGTCGGTTTGAGGTACCAGCAACAACACTGGGGTAATGTCGCTCGTGTAGACGGCTCACTACTTCTCGATGATCTCTTCCTGAAATTTGAGGAAGGATCCTGTTCTCCCAGCCTTACTGTAGAGAACAAAACTATTATACAGAGCCAATTGAATTAAATATACAGACACCTTCTTATACCAGCGTCTGGTGCGTCGGGAAAGTAAATAAGTAGCCAACATCTAGTCATTGAAGTCCACCCCTCCCATGAGCAAATTATAGTCGTGGACTGAGAGGGGCTTTTCAATGACACGGGTTGCTCGTTCAATTTGTATTGTCGTGTCTGCATGAATGGAGGAGAGCATGTAAACATCACGCTTGTCTCTCCATTTCACCGCGAGCAGTTCCTCGTTACACAAGGCAGCCCTCTCCCCCCTTGCAAGACGGGTGGTAACGAGCTGTTGGGGGAAGCGCGGTGCCACAGCAGCCAATCTGTTCTAAAAACAAATGCCTGAAGAGGGGCACACTTGTGTAAAAATTGTCCACTGCTCCCCAGGTAGTCAGGGCAACCGACCGGCTCCAGGGTCTGATCTTTACCCTCATAGACACGAAATTTGTGGGTATAGCCTGTGGCCCTTTCACAGAGCTTATACAATTTGACCCCATACCGGGCGTGCTTGCTTGGGATGTATTGTTTGAAGCCAAGGCGCCCAGTAAAATGTATAAGGGACTCGTCTATGCAGATGTTTTGCTCAGGGGTATACAAATCTGCAAATTTGGTGTTAAGGTGGTCTATGAGGGGCCGAATTTTGTGGAGCCGGTCAAAAGCTGGGTGGCCTCTGGGACGAGAGGTGCTATTGTCGCTAAAGTGCAGGAAACGCAGGATGGTCTCAAATGGTGTCCTGGACATGGCAGCAGAGAACATGGGCATGTGATGAATTGGGTTTGTGGACCAATATGACTGCAATTCAAGAACAGCTCAAAAACCCCCAGTGCCGAACCGATCTGAGCTGTCTCAACCCAAACTCCAGACTGGGCTGTGAAAGGGGGAACTACTGGTGCGGCTGAAGTTGGTGGCTGCCAATCAGGGTTTTCCAGCACCTCAGGGACTCTATGGGCTCTACGGGCCTGTCTGTGCGGTGGCTGCGACGGGGGAACTAATGCACGTGCCACCGTACCAGCTTCAACTGCCCTTCTGGTGCTCGCTACTTCACCATGTTGTACGGCAGTGCTGGTTCTAGGTCCAGGATGGGCTGCGCTGCTGGTGTATGCCTCACCACGTAATCCGACAGCGCCAGCCCCACTCTGCTGCCCTTGAAGCGGATCCTGCGCAACCTGTGGTCTAGCAACACGGGGCCGGGTACGCCTGGTGTTATCAGGGACCTCAACCTCCTCGTCTGAACTTTGGGTCAGACTGCCACTGCTTTCTACAGGTTCATATTCTGACCCGCTGGATTAGTCAGATGAGGGTTCCCATTCCTCATCCGACTGGGTCAGAATCCTGTAGGCCTCTTTAGAAGAATACCCCTTATTTGCCATTTGGTCAACTAAATTTAGCGGTATTCCCTGAGACTACCCAAGAAAAAAAGCAAGCCTGTCTTACAAATGGGAGGCTAGCGAAGTACCGGAAGCCGCTGCGATTGATAAAAAATATCAAAACTGATTTCTTTATCGCCGCAGTGCTTGTAAAGTGATTGTGCAGTGATAAAAAAAATATATATTTTTTGTCACTGCGGCGGGGCGGGCATGGGTGAACGCACGTGTGGGCGACCGATCAGGCCTGATCGGGCAATCACTGCGTTTTGGATGGAGGGCGAACTAAGGTGACACTAATACTATTATAGATCTGACTGTGATCAGTTCTGATCACTTACAGATACTATAAAAGTACCAATGCTGATTAGCGATACGCTAATCAGCGAATCAGTGACTGCGGTGCAGTGGGCTGGGCGCTAACCGACGCTAACTACCTAACAAAGGGGCCTAAACTATCCTAAACCTAACCGTCAATACTAGTGAAAAAAAAATGTGACAGTTTACACTGATCACTTTTTTCCCTTTCACTAGGTGATTGACAGGGGTGATCAAGGGGTTAATTGGGGTGATGGGGGGTGATCTGGGGCTAAGTGTAGTGTTGGTGTGTACTCACAGTGATGTGTGCTCCTCTGCTGGGACCAACCGACGAAAAGGACCAGCAGAGGAGCACAGAAGCCATTTAACACCTTATATTTATAAATATAAGGTGTTAAATGGCTTCTGATTAGATTTTTTAAAAATCACCAGCCTGCCAGCGACGATCATTGGCTGGCAGGCTGGTAACAAAATACTCCTCTAATATTTGCCGGCCGCAATGCGCATGCGCGGGCCGGCTCTGCCCAAAATCTCGCGTCTCGCGAGAGGACTCGCCGGCGCGTCCAGGAGGAATAACAGGGCCGCCGCCAGGAAGCAATCCTGCGTACGGCGGTCCTGAGGTGGTTAATGGGGAAATTTGTACTGGTGTATCTGGATGACATTTAGATTTTTTCTCCTGATTTCAAGACTCATCGAGACCACCTACGTCAGGTCTTGATGATTCTGCGTGATAATAAATTGTACGTTAAACTGGAAAAATGTGTGTTTGCGGCACCGGAGTTTCAATTTCTTGGTTTTCTTCTCTCCGCTTCTGGTTTTCGCATGGACCCTGAGAAGATCAGCGCTGTGCTTGATTGGGAGCTTCCTGAGAATCAGAAGGCGCTGATGCTGTTTTTGGGTTTTGCCAATTATTACAGAAAGTTCATTTTTAATTATTCCTCTGTTGTTAAGCCACTCACTGATATGACTAAAAAGGGGGTAGATTTTTCTTCGTGGTCGGTAGATGCGCTTGAAGCCTTTTCTAGTATCAAAGAGAGTTTTGCTTCCGCTCCCATCCTGATACAAACTGATGTCTCTCTACCTTTTATTGTTGAGGTGGATGCTTCTGAGGTGAGTGTGGGTGCGGTCTTATCTCAGGGTCCCTCTCCTGCCACATGGCGACCGTGTGCCTTTTTCTCAAGGAAACTCTCCTCTGCAGAGAGAAATTACGATGTGGGAGATAGGGAGTTGTTGACCATCAAATTAGCTTTTGAGGAATGGCGCCATTGGTTAGAGGGAGCCAGACACCTTATTACCGTGTTTACAGACCATAAGAATCTGGCCTACTTGGAATCGGCCAAGCGTCTGAACCCGAGACAGGCCAGATGGTCTTTGTTCTTTTCTAGATTTAATTTTGTTGTTACATTCCGCCCTGGGGTTAAAAATGTGAAGGCGGATGCCCTGTCACGCTGTTTTCCGGGAGGGGGGAACTTTGAAGACCCAGGTCCCATTTTGGCTGAAGGGGTGGTTGTCTCTGCTCTTTATCTTGATTTGGAGGCAGAGGTTCAGGCAGCCCAGGCAGAGGCTCCTGATCTTTGTCCCCCTGGGAGGTTGTTTGTGCCTCTCGCTTTACGACACAAGGTTTTTAAGGAGCACCACGATACTGTCCTTGCTGGGCACACGGGGAGCAGAGCCACACTGGATCTCATTGCTCGGAGTTTCTGGTGGCCGGCTCTTCATAAGACGGTTGAGGGTTTTGTTGTAGCCTGCGAGACCTGCGCTCGTGCCAAGGTCCCTCATTCACGGCCATCGGGTTCTCTCCTCCCGTTATTTGTTTCCAGATTCTGGAAGGCCTTCTGTTCTCGCTTGGGGGTTCGGTTGTCATTCTCTTCTGCTTTTCACCCGCAGTCGAATGGTCAGACCGAACGCATCAATCAGAATCTGGAGACATATCTGCGCTGTTTTGTGGCGGAGAATCAGGTGGATTGGTGTTCTTTTTAGTCCCTTGCTGAGTTTGCTTTAAATAACTGTCGCCAGGAGTCCTCTGATAAGTCACCTGTTTTGGTGCATATGGATTTCATCCGCAGTTTGGGACATTCTCTGGAGAGGGGTCTTCTGGTTTACCTGATGAGGAGAGAATTTCCTCGTCTTTGTCATTTATTTGGCAAAAGATTCAGGGTAATCTGAAGAGGATGAGTGAGAGATATAAGCGTGTGGCGGATAAGAGACGTGTGCCTGGTCCGGACCTGAATGTGGGGTATCTGGTGTGGTTGTCTACAAAGAATATCAAACTGAAGGTTCCCTCCTGGAAGTTGGGTCCTAGGTTTATTGGGCCTTACAAGATCTTGTCCGTCATCAATCCCGTTGCCTTCCGTCTTGATCTTCCTAAGACTTGGAAGATCCATAATGTTTTTCACAGGTCCCTATTAAAACCTTATGTCCAACCCACGGTACCCTCCTCTTTGCCTCCTCCTCCGATTGTTGTTGATGGTAATCTTGAATTTCAGGTCTCTAGGATTCTTCTCTCCAGTACCTCGTTCATTGGGAGGGTTATGGTCCTGAGGAGAGGATGTGGGTCCCAGTGGCGGACATTAAGGCCACTCGTCTCATCAGGGCTTTCCATAGGTCTCATCCTGAGAAGGTGGGCTCTGAGTGTCCGGAGTCCACCCGTAGAGGGAGGGGTACTGTCACCGCCAGCTCTGTGAGAAGGTCTGTTAGACGTTCTTCACTACCTCTTGCATGAAGTTCTTTGTTTTGGTTTCACTTTGTCATCTCCTTTCCTTCTCCCAGCTGTCATCTATTTGCACTGATTGTCTCCCTTTATATTACAATTTTAAACCAAAAAGCAGTGTAGGCTACCTCCTCCTCCTCCACCACCGCTTCCACCTACACCGCCACATCCACTGCCTCCTCAACCTCCTACTCCATATGGACCTGGTCCTCCTAGATCAAGATTATTATTTATTATTTTTACCTACTTTATGTTATTTAAATTCATTTCCCTATCCACATTTGTTTGCAGAGCACTTGCCATGCTCTTAACTACATTTTGATGCAACCACACCTAATAACCAGCCCAGACGTGGTGCATTTCCTTTACCGCGCTCGGTTGGTCCCTATCAAGGTTTCTTCGGTATGGTAAGACTGTTCCATACTTTTTAAGCCATATCTAACCATTTATCTGTACGTGGCGCTTTTTCATTTAAATGATTTATCAGTAAAAGTTATATTTTAAGCTCCCTCATTACCTCTATTGTTTTCCAAAATGCTAGTGGGAGCGCCCTTATCTATTACTCATTGTCATACATATGGTTTTCTCCACTTTTGATGTGACCTATAAACTGCACCACTCAATTGAAAAACAAACTGAAATCTTTTAGGTGGAGAGAAATCTTTTAGGTCCACAGAGAGCTTCCAAATCATCAGAGGGATCTCATTGTTAAAAGGTATCAGTCAGGAGAAGGGTACAAACGAATTTCCAAGGCATTAGATATACCATGGAACACAGTGAAGACAGTCATCATCAATAGAGATGGCGCGAACATAAAATTTTCCATTCGCGAATGGCGAACACGAATTTCCGCAAATGTTCGCGAACAGGCAAACCGGGCGAACCGCCATAGACTTCAATAGGCAGGCGAATTTTAAAAGCCACAGGGACTCTTTCTGGCCACAATAGTGATGGAAAAGTTGTTTCAAGGGGACTAACACCTGGACTGTGGCATGCCGGAGGGGGATCCATGGCAAAGATCCGATGGAAAATTACGCAGTTGACGCAGAGTCGGGTAGAGTAACAAGTAGATCACTCCGCCGCATAGTATATAAGGGTCATGCTGCCTGTACACTTCCTCTTTCTAAAAGCGACATCAAAGTCCAGGTTGAGCTCGAACATCCAGAAATTCAACGAAAACTGTAACAGCGGTTTCTGGCGAGCAGAACTTGAGGAGACTTCTGGTAAACGAGGTTGGAGGTAAGACCGAACGAAGCTCTCATCTCATCCTATGGGGTCGTAAGATTAACAAACCAGCGACCAGTGGAGGACCTGAAGAGGGTTACGCTGAAAGGAGAGTATAAAATAGGTTAGGTATAGAATCGTAACTATTCACGCTTATGGGCTTTAACGGAATAGTGTAAAATTAAATCATTACAAATAGTGTGCAAATTATCTAGTGGCTAAATGTATGGTAGGTGTAAGTATGTAATACAACTAAGAACTGCCCGTCAGGGAGGCAATACTTAGGGTGAGAAATTCTGAATATGTCCCAAAACAGAGAGATTATTAAAATCGAGCCCCATATCCGACACCTTGAGATTCACTCCCCCAAAGAGTCAGGGTAGGGAATAGAAGGGAGGGAAAATACTCGCCTCCTGTCTTTATTAAAATTAAGATTATTAGTACACTAAAGCTAGCATAATCTTCAATTTTAAAACATGACAGGAGGCTTCCTATTTTGCAATTTTAACGCTGAAGAAGAAATGTCCCAGCAGAAGGGGGAGTGCGAAAATAAAAGGTACGGAAGTAGATTCCCTAGACCAGTCCGCCGTTCGGAGAAGATCCGAAAGGGACGCCCCTGCCATTAGGGCTGCTGAAGCCGCCGCTCCGCGAACGGAGTGGGCGCCGAAAGCGGGGTCTATACCTGTGAGGGAAAGGATCCAGCGGATCCAACGGGCCAGCGTGGTGACAGAGACTGGGGCGTAAGGGCGCACGTAGGAAACTAGGAGTTGACCCGACGTAGAGGAACGGAGTGAGGAGTTAACCGAAACATAACTGCGAAGGGTGGACACAACACAGAGCTGCGGGTCGTCTGGAAAAAAGGGATAAGAGACCGACGTCGAACCTGATTTAGTGCGACGAGAGATATGGAAAGTGACTCCTTCAGGGGTCACCTCAAAGGCATCGACATCGAAGGCCAAAACGTCCGACACCCGTCGGAAAGACACAAGACAGAGGAGAAAAGCGCACTTAGCGGATAGTTGGCGAAGGGAGAGGCGGTCATTCGGAGGCCAATCCCTGAAAAAACAGAGAACCAGTCCCACATCCCATAGGTGATGGTATTTGGGGGCTGGGGGGCGGCGGAGCCGCATGCCGCGGAGTAGGCGACAGACCAGAGGATCTTTGCTGACCGGGAGGTAAATGATAATAATACGATATAGTAAAAAATAAATGCACAAGAAGTAATATAGCTCCAGGGGAGCAAAAAGTCTGACCTGTCTGCTGATGGAGCAGTAAAGAAAGAGGAAGTGTACAGGCAGCATGACCCTTATATACTATGCGGCAGGGTGATCTACTTGTTACTCTTTACATTTTTTTCTTTACTGCTGTGGAGTTAGTAAAGAGAGTTAATGCAAAATAGGAAGCCTCCTGTCATGTTTTAAAATTAATACTTCACTTTTATTATGATTACATAGGCTAAAATGTTAATCACTATTCCTATCAGTTTAATCCCTGTTACGTCCCCTATCAGTGGACGGTGTATGGAATAGATTTTAGGAACCGGGAGATGGAAAAAGATGGTTGGTTGGTCCTCTTACTTCCAATTTGGGGCACGGCGCGTGCGCCGTGCAATGTACTGTGCCACCCTATATGAGTGGTGTGTTAAGTAGTACTATTCTTATCAGTTTAATCCCTGTTACGTCCCCTATCAGGGGACGTGTATCGAATAGATTTTAGACACCAGCAAAGGGTTGTCAATAGTTGACACACTCATGACATAAATTTTATTCCCCTATGCGTCAATCTTGGTGTAGTAATGACTGTGCTTGTGCGCACGTTTGGGAGATTGCAGGCGATGACGGTTTTTCAAAGCCTATGGCCGTGCTGAGGTAGTTCAGTGACAGTTAAGTGACCCAGAAAACAATGATTCTGCAGTGTGGGCCCCTTGTTGGCCTAGTAGGCTTTAATGATCACCTTGAATGATCACAAAGAAAATGAATGTTTTTTCTATGCAAAATTATCCAGCCGATCGCTTTTGGTCTGTTCACAATGAAGCAACGACCTTATCTTCTGGGTTGTGCCAACATTGCCAACACACTCATAGAGGTGGTCGCTTCATTGTGATACGCAAGCCCCTTCACCACAACAAGGTAACGATCACGAAGGGGAATTGACACATGTATGTGCCTTTTTTTTTTGTTTTGTTTTTGCAGCCACAGTGCAGCACCAGAGGCCAGAAAAATTAGGCATGTACATGCCTGAAAAATTAGGTATTGTTGAAGCCGCTGCTGTAGCAGCGGACGGAAAAATTGATGTTTTCCAGGCAGAAAGTGCACTAAAACATTGCGGCTTGAACCCTAGTTGGTGGCGGAAAAATCACGCAAGTCATCCGGCATGCAGAGATTAAATAAAGCAGCGTGTGGACCATTTTTAGCCCAAGGCATCTCATCAGGCATTTTTTAGTCAAATGCATCCCCCACTGTCAGTCCCTTCGGGATCCATGCCTCATTCATCTTAATAAAGGTGAGGTAATCTAGACTTTTTTGACCTAGGCGACTTCTCTTCTCAGTGACAATACCTCCTGCTGCGCTAAAGGTCCTTTCTGACAGGACACTTGAAGCGGGGCAGGCCAGAAGTTCTATCGCAAATTGGGATAGCTCAGGCCACAGGTCAAGCCTGCACACCCAGTAGTCAAGGAGTTCATCGCTCCTCAGAGTGTCGATATCTGCAGTTAAGGCGAGGTAGTCTGCTACCTGTCGGTCGAGTCGCTCTCTGAGGGTGGACCCCGAAGAGCTGTGGTGATGCGTAGGACTTAAAAAGCTCCGCATGTCCTCCATCAACAACACGTCTGTAAAGCCGGTGTGGTCATGGTAGGAGGAGGATTATTTTCCCCTCTTCCCCTGTTAGATTCCCGTTGTGCTGTGACATCACCCTTATAAGCTGTGTAAAGCATACTTTTAACTTGTTTTGGAACTGCTGCATCCTTTCCGACTTCCGGTAATTTGGTAACATTTCAGCCACTTTCTGCTTATACCGGGGGTCTAGTAGCGTGGCCACCTAGTACAGGTCGTTCTCCTTCAGCCTTTTTATACGAGGGTCCCTCAACAGGCATGACAGCATGAAAGACTCCATTTGCACAAGGTTGGTATCACGGTCGGCGTGGCTATCACATACGTGACACAGAGGGAGGGAACGAGGAAGGCCCTGCCCAAGTGAGAGGGACGGTGGTGACCCCTGACTCACCTGGCGGCTGGCACCTGGCTGCCCTGATGTCCCTAGACGGGTTCCTCACCCGTACGCCGATCACGTGCCTAAAGCCCTGGCTTTCCCTGAGCTGAGCCCTAGATAGTGAACAGGGCGATGGGAACACTAGTCCGCACCACTAGCTCTAAGGGAAAACACCAAGGGGAGGACAGACAACACAGACTCAACATATAATCCCAGGTGGGCGACAACAGGAGACAACAATAAGCCCAACAGGGATCCGGAGGGTAGCACTCTGGAACGACAACCAGGATTCACAACTCCAGTGGGTCAGTATAGATGTCCAGGCAGGAAGCTCAATAACTGGCAACTAGAGAAGTGTGAGGGGAGAATATAAGGAGGTTGGGAGTGGCAGACAAGAAACAGCTGAGGAGGAGAAGCTACGGATCCCTGAGTGAGACAAAAAGGATAGCAAGGCAAACATAGAAAACAATCACTAAGAAACAACGTGATCTTTAGATATAGAGCGCGCAGCCACCCGCTGCGACTTCCTGACCCCGGGTATAACGGAGTCAGACGTGGCTCTTGATACCCTCGTGACAGTACCCCCCCTTTCACGAGGGGCCTCCGGACACTCAGGACCAGGTCTCTCCGGATGAGAGGCATGGAAAGTCTGAATTAACCTGTTGGCGTTTACCTCTGACGCTGGAACCCACATTCTTTCCTCGGGACCGTAACCCCTCCAATGCACCAGATACTGAAGAGAGCGGCGGACCCGACGAGAATCAACAATTCTGGCTATTTGAAACTCCAGATTACCAGCCACAATGACAGGAGGAGGTGGCAGCGGCGATGGTTCTAGAGGTGGAACATACTTCTTGAGTAACGATTTATGGAAGACGTTATGGATCTTAAAAGTCTGAGGTAGCTCCAGGCGAAAAGCCACAGGGTTAATGACGGCTACTATTTTATAGGGACCAATGAACCTAGGACCCAGTTTCCAACTTAATATTCCTAGTAGACAACCACACATAGTCATTCACTCCTAGGTCCGGACCTGGCGACCGTTTCTTATCGGCCATGCATTTATATTTACCACTCATCTTTTTCAAGTTAACTTGCACCTTCTGCCATACCGATGAAAGAGATGAAGAAAACCTTTCCTCTTCGGGAACCCCATTAGACCCCCCCTCTTTGAAAGTACAAAATTGGGGATGAAAACCGTATGCACCAAGGAATGGTGACTTGCCAGTGGACTCCTGATAATGATTATTTATGGCAAACTCAGCTAACGGTAAATATGATGACCACAACTCTTGGTTTTCAGACACAAAACACCTTAAATATGTTTCTAGGTTTTGGTTGGTACGCTCAGTCTGTCCATTCGACTGAGGATGGAAAGCTGAGGAAAAGGACAAGTGAACCCCCAAACGGGAACAAAAAGCTTTCCAAAACTTAGAAATAAACTGGGTTCCCCGATCCGAAACCACATCGGAAGGGACCCCATGAAGCTTCACGATTTCACTGATAAACACCTGAGCGAGAGTTTTAGCATTAGGAAGTGCGGGTAGCGCAATAAAGTGTACCATTTTGCTAAACCTGTCTACTACTACCAAGATAACTGTTTTACCCGCCGACAACGGTAAGTCAGTGATGAAATCCATTGACAGATGTGTCCATGGCCTATTGGGGATGAAAAGTGGCAATAAAGACCCTGCTGGACGTGTATGAGAGACTTTCGCGCGTGCACAAGTAGAACAAGTAGACACGAAATCCATTACATCCTGACGCAACCTTGGCCACCAAAAACGACGAGATAAAAGCTCCAAGGTTGCTTTACTACCCGGGTGTCCAGCAAGTGCCGAATTATGATGTTCTTTTAATAATTCAAGACGCAGGTTTAACGGTACAAACAATTTCTCTGAGGGGCAAGAGGCCGGGGCGTCCCCCTGAGCCTCTAACACCTTTCCCTCTAGAACAGAGTGTACAGCAGAGACAACCACTCCTCTTTGTAAAATAGGTACCGGATCACAAACATTACTTCCTCCAGGGAAACTACGAGATAATGCGTCTGCCTTGGTATTTTTTGCCCCAGGACGATAGGTGATTACAAAGTTAAATCTGGTAAAGAATAGCGACCACCTAGCTTGTCTAGGGGTGAGACGCTTAGCCGATTCTAGGTACAGAAGGTTCTTGTGATCCGTAATCACCGTGACAGGGTGGATTGCTCCCTCTAAGAAGTGACGCCACTCTTCAAGCGCCAGTTTAATCGCCAACAGTTCCCTATTTCCAATATCATAATTCTTCTCCGCAGAAGATAATTTTTTGGAAAAGAAAGCGCAAGGACGCCATTTGCCAGGAGACGGACCCTGCGACAATACAGCTCCCACTCCCACCTCTGACGCATCTACCTCGACAATAAAAGGCTGGGAGACATCAGGTTGAATTAGAACAGGTGCCGATGTAAACCTCTCCTTTAGAGAGGAAAATGCATCTTTAGCGGCGTCAGACCATTTGGAAAAATCTGTCCCCTTCCTAGTCATGTCGGTAAGGGGTTTAACGATCACTGAATAATTTTTAATGAACTTTCTATAGAAATTAGCGAAACCCAAAAACCGTTGTAGGGCTTTAAGGTTCTCAGGAAGATCCCAATCTAAAATTGCCTGGAACTTCCCAGGATCCATGCGGAAACCTGAAGCAGATAATAGATATCCCAGGAACTGTAATTCCTGAACGGCGAAGACACATTTTTCAATTTTCGCATATAATTTATTCGTCCGTAGGACCTGCAGTACTTGCCTGACATGCACCTCATGTGTTTTCAGATCAGCCGAATAAATTAAGATATCATCTAGGTATATGACTACAAACCTGCCGATGAGATGACTAAAAATATCATTAACGAAATGTTGGAAGACAGCAGGGGCATTGGTCAGACCGAAAGGCATAACTAGATTTTCATAATGCCCCTCAGGGGTGTTAAAAGCTGTCTTCCACTCATCCCCTTCCTTGATACGAATCAGATTGTAGGCCCCCCTAAGATCAAGTTTGGAGAACCACTTAGCACCCGCAATCTGATTAAAAAGGTCAGGAATGAGAGGAAGAGGGTATGGGTCACGGATGGTTATCTGGTTTAACTCACGGAAATCTAAGCAAGGATGCAGGCCCCCATCTTTCTTTTTAACAAAGAAAAACCCTGCAGCCACGGGTGAAGAAGAGGGTCTGATGTGTCCCTTAGCCAGACTCTCGGAGATATAATCTTTCATGGCTTGTCTCTCGGGACCCGAAAGATTATACAACCTGGACTTGGGTAATTTTGCCCCGGGAATCAGGATAACCGGGCAATCATAAGGACGATGAGGTGGTAGTTTCTGACAACCCTTTTCAAAAAAAACGTCCTCAAAGTCCGAAATAAATGTAGGTAGGGAAGCTATGGAGGCGATTAAGCAATTGTTATTTAAGCAATTCTCTCTGCAATGCTCACTCCACTCCAATATCTCCCTGGCCTGCCAATTTACCACTGGATTGTGCGCTACCAACCAGGGAAGACCCAATACCACCGGAGAGGGAAGGCCCTCCAGAACGTAACATGAAAGACACTCATTATGGTGGTCCCCTACCCGAAGGTGTAAATTATGAACAATGTGGGTGAGGTTTCTCTGAGACAGAGGAGCAGAATCTATAGCGAATACGGGAATAGGTCTCTGCAGCGTACAGAGAGACAAACCCATAGTGCGGGCAAAATGGGCATCAATCAAGTTTACCCCTGCTCCACTGTCTAAAAAAAAAGAAATAGACTCCGTCTTAACACCAAAAACAATGACCGCTGGTAACACAAATTGAGATGTTCGTATGGAGGAAACGTATACCCCCCCGGCTGACATCCTCCGCACAGCCCGGGGTTAGTAGTTTTCCGACGGTCTTTTGTTTTTGAGAAAGGAGGGACAGACATTAATGAAATGACCCTTCCCCTCACAGAAAAAACAAGCCCCCCCCCCACGGCGAACCTCGGGAGGACGGACCTGACGAGAAGTTCCGCCTAGCTGCATAGGCTCATCTAAGTCAGTACAGGCTGACTGTTGCTTGGGAGAGGTAACCAATTGCTCCGGAATTTTCGATCTCTCCCTAAGACGTCTATCTATTCTGATAGAGAGGGACATAACAGCATCAAGGGAAAGGGGGGTCTCATACAGCGCCAGTGCATCCTTAACCCTTTCAGATAACCCAGAGCAGAACTGACTCCTGAGAGCCGGGTCGTTCCACTGAGTATCCGTAGCCCACCTACGGAACTCTGAGCAATATTCCTCTGCTGACCGATCTCCCTGTAGGAGTCTCCGTAACTTCGACTCAGCCAGGGCGACTCGATCCGGGTCATCATATATGAGACCCAAAGCCCCAAAAAATCCCTCCTCTGACCGAAGAGCCTGAGAACCAGGGGGTAACGAGAACGCCCAGGATTGCGGATCCCCCTGAAGCAGGTAAATGACA
This sequence comes from Bufo bufo, assembly GCF_905171765.1. Lineage (NCBI taxonomy): Eukaryota > Metazoa > Chordata > Amphibia > Anura > Bufonidae > Bufo > Bufo bufo. The sequence continues at coordinate 25,829,514 of NC_053392.1, read as the reverse complement.
ATCCCTACTCGCTGTTCTTCATGACCTGAGGAGTAAGGGCGCAACTTAAAATATAATTTGCAGGCCTCACGGAACGTCGCAAATTTGTCCCTTCCCCCAGAAAATCTGTCAGGAAGAGCAACCTTGGGTTCTGTGACAACCTGGTTACCCATAGCAACCGCTGGGGGTGCGGTCTGCTGCATTTGCTGCTGTTGTTGGAGAACAGACGCCTTCAATCCTGCCACCTCCAAAGACAGGCTTTGAAGCTGTTCTGCCAAGGCATCAATAGGATCCATATTGGATTCTAAGTAGAGAGAAAAAAAAACAACAAATAAAAAATTATATAATTTTTTTTTTTTTCTCAAAAAGTAAGGGCCAGTTATAATATCACGGTCGGCGTGGCTATCACATACGTGACACAGAGGGAGGGAACGAGGAAGGCCCTGCCCAAGTGAGAGGGAAGGTGGTGACCCCTGACTCACCTGGCGGCTGGCACCTGGCTGCCCTGACGTCCCTAGACGGGTTCCTCACCCGTACGCCGATCACGTGCCTAAAGCCCTGGCTTTCCCTGAGCTGAGCCCTAGATAGTGAACAGGGCGATGGGAACACTAGTCCGCACCACTAGCTCTAAGGGAAAACACCAAGGGGAGGACAGACAACACAGACTCAACATATAATCCCAGGTGGGCGACAACAGGAGACAACAATAAGCCCAACAGGGATCCGGAGGGTAGCACTCTGGAACGACAACCAGGATTCACAACTCCAGTGGGTCAGTATAGATGTCCAGGCAGGAAGCTCAATAACTGGCAACTAGAGAAGTGTGAGGGGAGAATATAAGGAGGTTGGGAGTGGCAGACAAGAAACAGCTGAGGAGGAGAAGCTACGGATCCCTGAGTGAGACAAAAAGGATAGCAAGGCAAACATAGAAAACAATCACTAAGAAACAACGTGATCTTCAGATATAGAGCGCGCAGCCACCCGCTGCGACTTCCTGACCCCGGGTATAACGGAGTCAGACGTGGCTCTTGATACCCTCGTGACAGTTGGATGCCAAACTACTCATGTCCCGTTCCTCATCCTCACTGATCTCATTGAAGGTCTGTTCTTCCCCCTAGCCACGTACAACACCACGGGTACCAGATAGGTGACAACGAGCACCCTGGGATGCCTGCTGTGGTGGTCTTGCTCCTCCTCAAAGCCACATTCCTGCTCTGACTCCTCTTCCTCACACTCCTCTTCCAGCGTTGCCTCAGGTCCAGCAAGCGATGATGATAAGGCTGTTTCTGGTGGTGATGGTGACCACAACTCTTCCTCTTCCTCTTCACGCTCATCTACGGCCTGATCCAGCACTCCTCGCAGAGCACGCTCCAGGAAGAAAACAAATGGGATGTTGTCGCTGATGGTGCCTTCGGTGCGACTGACTAGGTTTGTCACCTCCTCAAAAGGACGCATGAGCCTACAGGCATTGCGCATGAGCGTCCAGTAACGTGGCAAAAAAATACCCAGCTCTGCAGAGGCTGTCCTAGCACCCCGGTCATACAAATACTCGTTGATGGCTTTTTCTTGTTGAAGCAGGCGGTCGAACATTAGGAGTGTTGAATTCCAACGTGTCAAGCTGTCGCAAATCAAGCGCCTCACTGGCATGTTGTTTCACCGCTGAATATCAGAAAAGTGCGTCATGGCCGAGTAGGAACGCCTGAAATGGCCACACACCTACCTGGCCTGCTTGAAGACGTCCTGTAAGCCTGGGTACTTATGTACAAAGCGTTGTACGATCAGATTCAACACATGTGCTATGCACGGCACATGTGTCAACTTGCCCAAATTCAATGCCGCCAACAAATTGCTTCAGTTGTCACACACCACTTTGCCGATCTCCAGTTGGTGTGGGGTCAGCCACTGATCCACCTGTGCATTCAGGGCGGACAGGAGTGCTGGTCTGGTGTGACTCTCTGCTTTCAGGCAAGTCAACCCCAAGACGACGTGACACTGTCATATCCGGGATGTGGAATAGCCCCTGGGGAGCTTGGGGGGTGCAGTTGATGTGGAGCAAGACGCAGCAGCAAAAGAGGACTCAGCCGAGGAGGTTAGCGAAGAGGATGGAGTAGGAGGAGTAGAGGAGGTGGCAGCAGGCCTGCCGGCAAGTCGTGGAGGTGTCACCAACTCCTCTGCAGAGCCACGCATTCCATGCTTGGCAGCCGTCAGCAGGTTTACCCAATGCGCAGTGCACGTGATATACCTGCCCTGACCGTACTTTGCAGACCAGGTATCAGTGGTCAGATGGACCCTTGCCCCAACACTGTGTGCCAGACATGCCATGACTTCCTTTTCCACAATAGAGTACAGGTTGGGGATTGCCTTTTGTGAAAAAAAAATTCTGTCAGTGTCCCAATAGCTACAATTTGAAGGCCTCAGACTCCACCAGCTTGTATGGTAAAAGCTGGCGGGCTAAGAGTTCCAACAAGCCAGCTGTCAGACGCCGGGCAAGGGGGTGACTCTGTGACTTTGGCTTCTTACGCTCAAACATTTCCTTGACAGACACCTGACTGTAGGGCAGATAAGCAGGAACTGCTGAAGGTGAGAGGTGGAGTGGACGGGGGTTGAGAGGGAGCAAGGAGGACAGCAGTGGTTGACGTGGCTGAAGAGGCTGGACCAGGAGGAGGATGGTGGCTTTGAGTTTCTGTGCTGCTTGTACTCATCATATGTTGATCCCATAGGCGTTTGTGATGTGAGATCATGTGCCTTCACAAAGCAGTTGTACCTAGGTGGGTGTTGGACTTCCCACGACTCAGTTTCTTTTGGCACCGGTTGCAAATGGAATCGCTGTTATCAGAGGCAGACACACAAAAAAAATGCCACGCTGCTGAGCTTTGCAATTACGGCATTCCGGTGGTGGCAACAGCATGTGTTGATTGGCGTGCTGTCTGGCTGACCCCGGGTGCCGATACATGCTGTCTGACTGTGCCACTAGCTCCTTGCGACGACCTCCCCCTGCTTCCAATTCGTCTCCTCCTCCTCTCTGTCTCCCCATCTGAACTTTCCCCCTGTTCTTCTTCTCTTTGAGCGGGCACCCAAGTGACATCCACAGACACATCGTCATCATCAACCGCTTCACTTGCATCTGACAACTCAGCAAAGGAAGCAACAGCGGGTACAACATCATCATCATCATCATCATCACACCGTACGTCCATGTGTGTAATGCTGCCTGACTGAGACATATCCCTGTTATCTCCATCCTCTGGCAATAATGGTTGCGCATCACTCATTTCTTCCAACTGATGTGTAAATAACTCCTCTGACAGATCAAGTGAAGCGGCTGTGGTGCTAGTGTTGGTGGTGGCGGCGGGCGGGCAAGTGGTAACTTGAGAGGTGCCCGAAGCTGAGCTGGAGGAGGGTGGTGCGTCAAGGTTCAGAGCGGAAGCTGTAGAAGATTGGGTGTCCTGTGTAAGCCAGTCAACTATGTCCTCAGAACTTTTCGAGTTCAGGGTACGTGGGCATTATTCTAGGGCCAAAGGAAATCACAGCACCACGACCACGACGGCGCCTGCGGGGTGGCCTGCCTCTGCCTGTCAATTTTTTTTAGATTAGTGGTACTATGCGTGCAAGGTACTGTACTGTGCCACCCGATATGAGTGGTGGGCAGTGGGCACAGTACAGTCTGTGGGCCTGACACTCACTGGCAGGCAACTGCATCTATATTACAGAGAAAAAATTAAATGACTTTTTTATCTGCAAGGTACTGTGCCACCCGATATGAGTGGTGGGCACTGGCAGTGGGCACAGTACAGTCAGTGGGCCTGACACACACTGGCAGGCAACTGCAATTATATATACTGTATATATATATATATATATATATATACATATATATATATATAAAAAGCAGACTGATGTACCAGCCCTAAAAAGGGCTTTTTGGGGTGCTGTCAGGACGCTGTCCTTACAGCAGATGATTCTTTGAGGACTGGAGTGGAGACAGAACACTGGCCTAGCTAACGATTTTTCTATTAATTCAGCAGCAGCAGCACTCTCCCTGCTCTAACACTGCAGCTTCAGAATGAATCTAAGATGGATGCTGTCCTTGCTTTTTAAAAGGAGGTGGGAGGGTCTGGGAGGGAGGGTATCTTATTGGCTGGAATGTGTCTGCTGACTGTGAGGTACAGGGTCAAAGTTTGCTCAATGATGACGTATAGGGGCAGACCGAACATCGCATATGTTCGCCCACCGCGGCGAATGCAAACAAGCGATGTTCGCCGGGAACTGTTTGCCGGCAAATAGTTTGGGACATCTCTAAACATCAAGTGGAGAAAATATGGCACAACAGTGACATTACCAAGAACTGGACGTCCCTCCAAAATTGATGAAAATACGAGAGAAAAACTGGTCTGGGAGGCGAACAAGAGGCCTAAAGCAACATTAAAGGAGCTGCAGGAATATCTGGCAAGTACTGGCTGTGTGATACATGTGACAACAATCTCCAGTATTCTTCATATGTCTGGGCTATGGGGTAGAGTGGCAAGATGAAAGCCTTTTCTTACGAAGAAAACCATCCAAGCCCGGCTACATTTTGCAAAAACACATCTGAAGTCTCCCAAAAGCATGTGGGAAAAGGTGTTATGGTCTGATGAAACCAAGGTTGAACTTTTTGCCCATAATTCCAAAAGATATGTTTTGCCCAAAAACAACACTGCACATTACCAAAAGAACACGTTACCCACCGTCAAGCATGGTGGTGGCATCATCATGCTTTGGGGCTGTTTTTCTTCAGCTGGAACTGGGGCCTTAGTTGAGCTAGAGGGAATTATGAACAGTTCCAAATACCAGTCAATGTTGGCACAAAACCTTCAGGCTTCTGCAAAAATTCTTTTTCCTTTTCATTTAATTTTATTTCATTCCCCATTTGCAATCAAGTTACTCATTAATTCTATTACTTTAATTATATATTTTGACCGCTGAAGAAGGTCATTTAGGCCGAAACGTACGGTCATTGTACTCACCGATTGTGACTACCATTGTGTTATGGGATTGTAACTGGATCATGTTGATGATGTAAAATGATACCATTAAAACTTGATTAATTGCAAATCTAAGAAGCTCTGTGCCGCAATTCTCTACTATTGTGTTACAACTACAAAGTCCTTGCGTGCACCAGCCAACACGGAGTGTGGTACTTCATCTAGTGAATATTGGGCGATACTGCGAGTTACCAGCACCCAAGCTAAATATGTCACATGTGTTTTCATATGACACAACCACAGCCGACCACATTGTATCCGGGGTACATCTACCGAATGAATTTTTACATATACCCAGCCAAGAATTAAAATTTCGTGATTATGAGAGAGACCACAGAAGATTAATTGGATGGGAACTCCATTGCAGCACTCTCACTGAGTATTATAAGAACAGTCGCATTCCGAGAGGCCTAAGGTCCAGATTGCGGCCTACGTTATTTGCAGACAACACTGAATTTTGTAGTCGCTTTGAAAGCATTTTGAACAAATGCTCTTTTGACTTAATATTGCTCACTTTTGAACAGCTGCAGAAATCACTAGAGGACCTATCCAAGAAAATTACAGCTACCGAAGCCACCTTAACTTCATCAGCTCCCGAGGACGAGTGGAAGAAAACTAAGGACAGCATCGACAAACAACTCAACGAATACAAGAAGAATACGGAACAAACCAAACGCCAAAAGTTTATACGCAACGCAGAAGATTACCGACTCGACACTGTATACAGGTGGAAAGGAAACCAGCAGTTCAACCCCTGAGAGGCAAGACATCCCTACTACTCCAGTCCAGGCTCCTCATCTGACAGCGACAGGTCCGGGAACTACAGACGCCAACCCCGTTTTTTAGGGTATCAGAGGAGACGAGGAAGACGAGGAAGAGGCCCACCAGGAGAGGTGGACGAAAGGCGAACGCATGCAAACGAGATCCTAATTTAGTAGTGAACATTTCTTCATTCAATTTGTCACCAGCACAGACCAATATATTACAGAAGGGTTTATCCTTTTGCCCTACATCCAATTTCAGTTCATTTACATTGGAGCAAGATTCTATAGGATGTTGAGACTTACAGTACACTTCAGTGAATCTGATCCCAAATCGGTCGATCTCGCGAATTCACCCAACGCATTATCTATTGACACACTAGGACTCAGGAACAAAAGCTTGTTCATGCCTCCCAGGAATAAACATCCAGTAGAGACTAGAGTTGAGCGAACACCTGGATGTTCGGGTTCGAGAAGTTCGGCCGAACTTCCCGGAAATGGTCAGGTTCGGGATCCGAACCCGACCCGAACTTCGTCCCGAACCCGAACCCCATTGAAGTCAATGGGGACCCGAACTTTTCGGCACTAAAAAGGCTGTAAAACAGCCCAGGAAAGGGCTAGAGGGCTGCAAAAGGCAGCAAAATGTAGTTAAATCCCCTGCAAACAAATGTGGATAGGGAAATGAATTAAAATAAAATAAATAAAAATTAACCAATATCAATTGGAGAGAGGTCCCATAGCAGAGAATCAGTCTTCATGTCATAGCAGAGAATCAGTCTTCATGTCATAGCAGAGAATCAGGCTTCACATCACCCAACACTGGAACAGTCCATTGTCAGATATTTAGGCCCCGGCACCCAGACAGAGGAGAGAGGTCCCATAACAGAGATTCAGGCTTCATGTCAACAGAGAATCAGTCTTCATGTCATAGCAGAGAATCATGCTTCACGTCACCCACCACTGGAACAGTCCATTGTCATATAATTTAGGCCCCGGCACCGAGACAGAGGAGAGAGGTCAAATAACAGAGATTCAGGCTTCATGTCAGCAGAGAATCAGTCTTCATGTCATAGCAGAGAATCAGGCTTCATGTCACCCAACACTGGAACAGTCCATTGTCAGATATTTTGGCCCAGGCACCCAGGCAGAGGAGAGAGGTCCCATAGCAGAGAATCTGGCTTCATGTCAGCAGAGAATCAGTCTTCATGTCATAGCAGAGAATCAGACTTCACGTCACCCAACACTGGAACAGTCCATTGTCAGATATTTAGGCCCCGGCACCCAGGCAGAGGAGAGAGGTCCCATAACAGAGATTCAGGCTTCATGTCAGCAAAGAATCAGTCTTCATGTCATAGCAGAGAATAAAGGCTTCATGTCACCCACCACTGGAACAGGCCATTGTCAGATATTTAGGCCCAGGCACCCAGGCAGAGGAGAGAGGTCCCATAGCAGAGAATCTGGCTTCATGTCAGCAGAGAATCAGTCTTCATGTCATAGCAGAGAATCAGGCTTCACGTCACCCAACACTGGAACAGTCCATTGTCAGATATTTAGGCCCCGGCACCCAGGCAGAGGAGAGAGGTCCCATAACAGAGATTCAAGCTTCATGTCAGCAGAGAATCAGTCTTCATGTCATAGCAGAGAATCAGGCTTCACGTCACCCAACACTGGAACAGTCCATTGTCAGATATTTAGGCCCCGGCACCCAGGCAGAGGAGAGAGGTCCCATAACAGAGATTCAGGCTTCATGTCAGCAGAGAATCAGTCTTCATGTCATAGCAGAGAATCAGGCTTCACGTCACCCACCACTGGAACAGGCCACTGTCAGATATTTTTAGGCCCCGGCACCCAGACAGAGGCGAGGTTCATTCAACTTTGGGTTGCCCCACAATATAATGATAAAATAAAAATAAAAATAGGATTGAATGAGGAAGTGCCCTGGAGTACAATAATATATGGTTAAGGGGAGGTAGTTAATGTCTAATCTGCACAAGGGATGGACAGGTCCTGTGGGATCCATGCCTGGTTCATTTTTATGAACGTCAGCTTGTCCACATTGGCTGTAGACAGGCGGCTGCGTTTGTCTGTAATGACGCCTCCTGCCGTGCTGAATACACGTTCAGACAAAACGCTGGCCGCCGGGCCAGCACCTCCAAGGTATAAAAGGCTAGCTCTGGCCACGTGGACAATTTGGAGACCCAGAAGTTGAATGGGGCCGAACCATCAGTCAGGACGTGGAGGGGTGTGCACACGTACTGTTCCACCATGTTAGCGAAATGTTGCCTCCTGCTAACACGTTCCTTATCAGGTGGTGGTGCAGTTAGCTGTGGCGTGGTGACAAAACTTTTCTACATCTCTGCCATGCTAACCCTGCCCTCAGAGGAGCTGGCCGTGACACAGCTGCGTTGGCGACCTCTTGCTCCTCCTCTGCCTTCGCCTTGGGCTTCCACTTGTTCCCCTGTGACATTTGGGAATGCTCTCATTAGCGCGTCTACCAACGTGCGCTTGTACTCGCGCATCTTCCTATCACGCTCCAGTGCAGGAAATAAGGTGGGCACATTGTCTTTGTACCGTGGATCCAGCAGGGTGGCAACCCAGTAGTCCGCACACATTAAAATGTGGGCAACTCTGTTGTCATTGCGCAGGCACTGCAGCATGTAGTCGCTCATGTGTGCCAGGCTGCCCAGAGGTAAGGACAAGCTGTCCTCTGTGGGAGGCATATCGTCATCGTCCTGCATTTCCCCCCAGCCACGCACCAGTGATGGGCCTGAGCTGCGTTGGGTGCCACCCCGCTGTGAACATGCTTCATCCTCATCCTCCTCCACCTCCTCCTCATCCTCGTCCTCCTCGTCCTCCAGTAGTGGGCCCTGTCTGGCCACATTTGTACATGGCCTCTGCTATTGCAAAAAACCTCCCTCTGAGTCACTTCGAAGAGACTGGCCTGAAAGTGCTAAAAATGACCCCTCTTCCTCCTCCTGGGACACCTCCTCTTCCATCATCGCCCTAAGTGTTTTCTGAAGGAGACATAGAAGTGGTATTGTAATGCTGATAACGGCGTCATCGCCACTGGCCATGTTGGTGGAGTACTCGAAACAGCGCAACAGGGCACACAGGTCTCGCATGGAGGCCCAGTCATTGGTGGTGAAGTGGTGCTGTTCCGCAGTGCGACTGACCCGTGCGTGCTGCAGCTGAAACTCCATTATGGCCTGCTGCTGCTCGCACAGTCTGTCCAGCATGTGCAAGGTGGAGTTCCACCTGGTGGGCACGTCGCATATGAGGCGGTGAGCGGGAAGGCCGAAGTTACGCTGTAGCGCAGACAGGCGAGCAGCGGCAGGATGTGAACGCCGGAAGCGCACACAGACGGCCCACACTTTATGCAGCAGCTCTGACATGTCGGTGTAGTTGTGAATGAACTTCTGCACCACCAAATTCAGCACATGCGCCAGGCAAGGGATGTGCGTCAAACCGGCTAGTCCCAGAGCTGCAACGAGATTTCGCCCATTATCGCACACCACCTGGCCGGGCTTGAGGCTCACCGGCAGCAACCACTCGTCGGTCTGTTGTTCTGTACCCCGCCACAACTCCTGTGAGGTGTGGGGCCTGTCCCCCAAACATATGAGTTTCAGAATGGCCTGCTGACGTTTACCCCGGGCTGTGCTGAAGTTGGTGGTGAAGGTGTGTGGCTGACTGGATGAGCAGGTGGAACAGGGCCGTCTTTAATATTGATTGTACCCTGGGCAAGAATTTACCTGGGCCCCCTGGATCCCCCCTTCCCACACCCTAGCAGGCAATCACACCCTTCACCACAACACACACACAACCTCATCAATACAATGCACAGGAATGTGCAGTGTGTGAGTATATCATAGCCAACCCACTGCTTTCCCATAAGGAAGCTTTGGCAGGCTATTGCGCATGCGTGGCTTCATAGAGATGCTTTGAAGCAATGCATTTCTATGAGGAGTGTTTAGCGTGAATGCCAGTGTTGCAAATTGTGCAACACTGGACTAGGAAGCACCTCTAGTGGCCACTAGAGGTGTTCCTTGGCAGTAATGTTAAATAATGCCTTTTTTTTCTGAAAAGGCAGGGTTTACATTAAAAAGCTTGCAGAGACCGGCTATAGACACCAGAACTACTACGTTTAGCTGTTGTGGTTCTGGTGACTATAGTGTCCCTTAATATAGAGAAGAAAAAAAGAATCAGCACAAAAGTATCAAATAATATGGCTGTATTATTATTCAAAAAATTAAAAAAGCACAACTTTTGACACAAATATATAGTATTTTTTTTTTTACAATGTGCAGATAATACTGTACTACTAACCCCTCCATCCACTCCTCCACCCACCATCTCCAACCACCCAGCACCCTTACTCACATAATACAAGTAATATATATGATATAGCTTACAGTGAATTACTGTACATACTTCCAGTTCTGAGGACTCCAGCAGACTCAGGATCAGTGCTCGGGGAAGCTGGGCTCAGGGCTGGAAGTGGGCACCGCTCTGCAGTTCAGGAAGGAGACTGGGGCTCGGCTCACCCTAGCGTTGCAGTGCCTCTGTGCAGTGTCGGACTGGGGTACTTAGGGCCCACCAGTGTAACTGATTCTTGGGGCCCACCTTAGGGCTCCTGAACACTAACTTATTTTTTTTCCGACATGTCTGTACAGTTCAATTCACTTCAATGGGGCTGAAAAAAATAAAAAAAAATAAAGACTCAGTGTGCATTCTGTGTCTGTATGTCTTTTCCATCACATTATACACAGCACATATTTGTGGTTATTATCACCGTGTAATCCAGCAGCGGTGTCCGTGCTTGCACACTATAGGTAAAGGTGTTGGCCTATGAGCACTTCCAGCCTTTCCCTATAGTGTGTAAGCACGGCCACCGCTGATGGATTACATGATGGTAATAACCAAGGATACGTGCTGTGTATAATGTGATGGAAAGGATGCAATATGGAGTATCACAATACATTAGTAAGTGCCTTTTATTAACTGCATAATAAATGCCATTTACTGAAGTGAGACAAACCATTTAACCCATTTAAAGAGAACCTTTTATGGGTCCAGACATTATAAAATAAGTGGCACGTTAGGTAGGGCATCAAACAGGGATCTAATAGAGCCTACTATTATTCCTGGGCGCGGCTCCGTTCGCCCGCTGTGCCCCTGTTTAATTATCGCACCTGGTATGCAAATTACTAGCATCGGAACAGGGAGCAGACGCCAGGGTTTCTCAATTTGCGTCTCCTTCTCCCTGGCTGTAGCCATGTCCAATCACAGCCAGAGCGTCACAGCCAGGGAGAAAATACATTCAAAGACATTATATCATATGTGACCGATATCAGCGGCTCCTCTTATAACGCTCCAGTACTGATATAAACTCCAGAGGGCAGGGGGTGATGTCAGAAGGTGAGATGGTTGGTGGGCAGGGATCTGTGATGGGGCAAGGGACACAGGGGAACACTAGAGTTGCAGGGGCTCTGTAAGGTCAGGGGGGCACAGAATTGGACTTGAACACAGGTGATAGGCAGCACCTTCAGGACTGAACGCCCCCTATAGTAACTTACCCCCCTGCTTCTGTATGTAAGAAGGAAGCAGGGGCCAGTGAGGGGACTTCATACTTGAACCTCCAGCACCACAGTACCACACATGAGGTGCACTAACGTTACCTGAGGTGGAGTCTCTGCAGGCCAGCTCTGGTCTTTTCCTGCAGCCACTGAAGGTCTGGAGGAGTCCCCGCCCCCTCCTCACATGGACTATCACACTGCAGAGAGGAGGGGGAGCTGCCTTCTCTTGGGGTCAGTAAACTTTAATATGGGCTGCCTGATGGGGGCAGCTGTGAGTGGCCCCTATTTTGCCTCTTTGCAGCAGCCAGCAGGGTCCCTGACAGTGCTCAGTTACTGCCCTGATGGTGACCCTGCTGCGCTGCTGACATCCACTTGATGATAATGTGGACCTGTCTGCACTGACTACACAGACATCGCGAGCCGCCTGCCCCCCCGCACTTTCTCATTATTATGGTGACATTGGTTGGTGAGACTAGCGCAGCAGTCAGTGTCACATAAGCAAGAAGTCCTTCACTATGCGAGCCATGCCGCTCTGCTCGCATAGTGAAGGATAAGGTTAGGATCGGGACGGGACAGGGAGCTGCCTTGGGCCCCCCAGGAGCAACTGGGCCCAGGGCAGCTGCCCCTTTTGCCCCGCGTTAAAGACGGCCCTGAGGTGGAAGAAGAGGAGGAGGAAGCCGAGTAGGAGGAAGAGGCGACAGGAGGCAAAGAATGTTGCCCTGCGATCCTTGGCGGCGGAAGGACGTGCGCCAAACAGCTCTTCGCCTGGGGCCCAGCCGCCACTACATTTACCCAGTGTGCAGTTAGGGAGATATAGCGTCCCTGGCCGTGCTTACTGGTCCACGTATCTGTGGTTAGGTGGACCTTGCCACAGATGGCGTTGCGCAGTGCACACTTGATTTTATCGGATACTTGGTTGTTCAGGGAAGGCACGGCTCTCTTGGAGAAGTAGTGCCGGCTGGGAACAGCATACTGTGGGACAGCAAGCGACATGAGCTGTTTGAAGCTGTCTGTGTCCACCAGCCTAAATGACAGCATTTCATAGGCCAGTAGTTTAGAAATGCTAGCATTCAGGGCCAGGGATCGAGGGTGGCTAGGTGGGAATTTACGCTTTCTCTCAAATGTTTGTGAGATGGAGAGCTGAACGCTGCCGTGTGACATGGTTGAGATGCTTGGTGACGCAGGTGGTAGTGTTGGTGGTACATCCTCTGTTTGCTGGGCGGCAGGTGCCAACGTTCCTCCAGAGGCGGGGGAAGAGGCCGAGGCGGCGGCAGCAGCAGAAGAGTTAGCAGGGGGAGCCTGAGTGAGTTCCTTGTTTTTAAGGTGTTTACTCCACTGCAGATGTCTGGTCATGCAGGTTGTGCTAAGGTTCAGAACGTTAATGTCTCGCTTCAGGCTCTGATGGCACAGCGTGCAAACCACTCGGGTCTTGTCGTCAGCACATTGTTTGAAGAACTGCCACGCCAGGGAACTCCTTGAAGCTGCCTTTGGGGTGCTCGGTCCCAGATGGCGGTGGCCAGTAGCAGACGGACTCTCTTGGCGGCGGGTGTTCTGCTTTTGCCCACTGCTCCCTCTTTTGCTACGCTGTTGGCTCGGTCTCACCACTGCCTCTTCCTCCGTATTCTGAAAGTCAGTGGCACGACCTTCATTCCATGTGGGGTCTAGGACCTCATCGTCCCCTGCATCATCTTCCACCCAGTCTTCCTCCCTGACCTCCTGTTCAGTTTGCACACTGCAGAAAGACGCAGCAGTTGGCACCTGTGTTTCGTCATCATCAGAGACGTGCTGAGGTGGTATTCCAATGTCCTCATCATTAGGAAACATAAGTGGTTGTGCGTTAGTGCATTCTATCTCTTCCACCCCTGGGGAAGGGCTAGGTGGATGCCCTTGGGAAACCCTGGCAGCAGAGTCTTCAAACAGCATAAAAGACTGCTGCATAACTTGAGGCTCAGACAGTTTCCCTGATATGCATGGGGGTGATGTGACAGACTGATGGGCTTGATTTTCATGCGCCATCTGTGCGCTTTCTGCAGAAGACTGGGTGGGAGATAATGTGAACGTGCTGGATCCTCTGTCGGCCACCCAATTGACTAATGCCTGTACCTGCTCAGGCCTTACCATCCTTAGAACGGCATTGGGCCCCACGAAATATTGCTGTAAATTCTGCTGGCTACTGGGACCTAAGGTAGTTGGTTCACTAGAATGTGTGGCTGTGGTAGAACGGCCACGTCCTCTCCCAGCACCAGAGGGTCCACTAACACCACCACGACCATGTCCACGTCCGCGTCCCTTAGTAGTTCTTTTCCTCATTGTTACCGTTCACCACAATATGAAAAAAAAAATTTGGCCCAATGTATTGAATTCAAATTCAGGCCTTTTTTTACAGGCACCTAACACTATCTGGCTATCTATTTAGGTACCGTATTACACTAATACAGGCACAACAGTAACAACAGATTTAGCTGAATATAAATTTGAGGCCTATTATTTAGGCGCTGGGTGACAGGTATACGTTTACGGACAGAATTTGACTTGGATATTCACAGTAGCGTGTGTGTGAAGTTATTGAGAATGACCCTATCAGCACCTTGAATCTAATATACCCTTTTAGGGATAGATTTAAAGTAGGCCTAATACAGCAGAAACCACTAATTTAGGAAATTGCTAGGTTGGAAATTGTATTTCAACCCAGAACAAAAACTGTGGTTTGACGGACACAAAATAACTTGACCAGCTACAGCAATAACCACAGATTTAGCTGAATATAAATTTGCGGCCTATTATTTAGGCGCTGGGTGACAGGTATACGTTTACAGACAGAATTAGACTTGGAAATGCACAGTAGCGTGTGTGTGAAGTTATTGAGAATGACCCTATTAGCACCTTGAATCTAATATACCCTTTTAATGAATAGATTTAAAGTAGCCCTGATACAGCAGAAACCACTAATTTAGGAAATTGCTAAGTTGGGAATTGTATTTCAACCCAGAACAAAAATATATCCTTTGCCAGACAGCAGACAGTATTACAATTGACTGGCCACAGCTGAAACACCAGATTTAGGGTACTGCTATTTTGGCAATTGTATTTCACCCCTCAATAAAATAGCAAGCACAGCCAAGCCCCTGATGTAGGATATAGCAAAAAAATAACCACACTATTGATGGTTAAATGGACTTGGTGGCAGCTTGCCCCTGATGTAGGATATAGCCAAAAAATAACCACACTATTGATGGTTAAATGGACTTGGTGACAGCTTGCCCCTGATGTAGGATATAGCAAAAAAATAACCACACTATTGATGGTTAAATGGACTTGATGGCAGCTTGCCCCTGATGTAGGATATAGCCAAAAAATAACCACACTATTGATGGTTAAATGGACTTGGTGGCAGCTTGCCCCTGATGTAGGATATAGCCAAAAAATAACCACACTATTGATGGTTAAATGGACTTGGTGACAGCTTGCCCCTGATGTAGGATATAGCAAAAAAATAACCACACTATTGATGGTTAAATGGACTTGGTGACAGCTTGCCCCTGATGTAGGTTATAGCAAAAAAATAACCACACTATTGATGGTTAAATGCACCACAAGCCACAAAATGGCCGCCGATCACCCCAGAAAAAAGTGACTGAAAAACGCTCTGGGCAGCCTAAAAACAGTAAGCAATTGAATAGCAGCAGTTCAATGATTCACAGCTGTAGATCGATCACTGACTTAAGTGTTTTGGAGGAGTTAATCACTGCCTAATCTCGCCCTAACGTCGCAGCTGCAACCTCTCCCTACACTAAGCACAGCAGAGTGAAGTGCGGCGCTACGTGACTCCAGCTTAAATAGAGGCTGGGTCACATGCTGCACTGGCCAATCACAGCCATGCCAATAGTAGGCATGGCTGTGATGGCCTCGTGGGGCAAGTAGTATGACGCTTGTTGATTGGCTGCTTTGCAGCCTTTCAAAAAGTGCCAAGAAAACGACGAACACCGAACCCGAACCCGGACTTTTACTAAAATGTTCGGGTTCGGGTCCGTGTCACGGACACCCCAAAATTCGGTACGAACCCGAACTATACAGTTCGGGTTCGCTCATCCCTAGTAGAGACCTATATATCCTTCTCCCAAAATATGATCAAAGACATATTAACGAGGAACACTTCAGGACAATATAGACATACCAACAACCTAACGGTTGAAGAGAATATGGCCCTTAAATCCCTACAAGAACACAAAGATCTCATCATTAAACCAGCCGACAAGGGCGGCCCATTAGTGGTAATGGATAAGGCAGATTACCTTAGGGAAATCAGGAGACAGTTAGCCGATGATTCCACCTATGAGATTCTACATGAAGACCCCACTAAGCATATTCAGGGACTTATCTCGAATACTATTTCAACATATTCCAGTAGAGGGATCATCGACACCAAAACTGCCAACTTCCTCATTAAACAGAACCCGATCATTCCGGTCGTTTATACATTGCCAAAGATCCACAATAATTTACATAACCCCCAGGACGCCCCATAGTAGCCTCGAGTGATTCCATTTTTTCACCTCTAGCGATTTACATGGAGAAAATCCTCACACCACTTACCAAAAATTCCAGATCTTTCATATTAGACACATCTGACTTTCTGTCCAAAATACGGCAACTACAAATCCCATCGCATTGCACATTAGTGACACTTGATGTCAATAGCCTTTATACTTCTATAGAGCACAACAAGGGTATTCAGGCCACAGCCAGATTGTTGCAAACACAGTCAGGACTACAAACAGAACAACAAGAGTTTTGTCTTGAACTTTTGAGGATTATTCTGCCAAAAAATTTCTTCATGTTTGGCGACACGTTTTATGGCCAGAAAAGGGGCACCGCAATGGGGTCAAATGTGGCCCCTCCCTATGCTAACGCATTTATGGCAACATTTGAAGAGACTTTTGTATATACACATTCTCTGTTCCAAGAATTCTCCATTACTTGGTTGCGTTTCATAGACGATATTTTTAGCATATGGAGGGGCCCTTCAGCTTCAATTGATGAATTTGTACAAGACCTTAACCAGATTTATCCGGAACTGGGTTTTACCATGCATACAAGTCAGGAGGCCATCAGCTTCCTGGACACACTGCTCAAGTTGGATTCAGAGGGCCGTATCACATTACATCTATTCCATAAACCTACAGATTGCAATAGCCTTCTTCATTACAGCAGCTGCCACCCTAGAGCCACCAAGAATTCCCTGCCTAAATCCCAGTACATGCGAGTCAATCGCATAGTCTCCAATAACGACACAAAGGTTGAAAGATTGGATGAGATGACACACAAGTTTGATATAAGGGGTTATCCACAACATATACTTGACACAGCTAGGCAGACCCAAGGAGAGACTAGTCAATCACGAACAACCAACTCTAAACGAGTAGCGTGTGTCACAACATACCATTCTCTAGTACCTAAAATACATCAGGCTTTACGGAAACACTGGTCCCTGTTGAATAAAGCATACCCACATATTGAGGAGTTTCATCAACCACCCATCACCTGTTATAAGAGACCACAAAACATTAAGGACAAATTAGTGAGAGCGGATATAGGGAGTTTCACTAAAATACCCAGACAGACATTCTTGAAGAGCCAACGACGCGGAACCTTCCCTTGTCTACACTGTGCACAGTGTTCGAGCGTAATTAAGGGTGAATACATCACTCATCCACGCACTGGACAGCATTTTCCAATCAAAGGATTTTTCACGTGCGACTCAAGTTTCGTAGTCTACCTGCTAAAATGTCCATGCGGATTAGCATATGTCGGTGAAACAACGCAACATGCTCACGACAGAATCAGCAAACATAAGTTCACCATCCGGCTTGAACATACTATGCTACCCGTTCCGTATCATTTTAAGGATCAAAAACATTGTGTCTCACAATTACGGTTCCAAATACTTGAACAAGTGGATCGCCCTAGACGCGGCGGTGATCGAAACCTATTACTTAAACAGCGAGAGGCACACTGGATCCACAAGCTTTGAACTTTATCACCCAATTGTTTAAATCGGGAATGCGATTTCTTTATTAACATATAGAACTTTCTGCATGATATGTGTTTAACCCTTTTTTCGTATCTCCATTTTTTCCAGGCATGCTGATATAATTACCGATATCCAGTAAGGGTGAGATATATTTGGTTCCCCCTCCCTAATTTTTCTCCCTCTTTAGACTACTTCGCTAGTCCACATGTTCATCTTTGTAGTACATGAGGATCATTAACAAGAATATGATTTAGTTTTGTAGATTTTACCCTTCTTCCTCCCCCCTCCATCTTTCACCTTTTGATATACTTAGGAGGTCCGTCTAACCTTACAAACATAGGGACAGTTATATTGATTTACTAATTCTACGTATGTGCCATACATGTATATGTGTTTATACATAATGCATTTATTGTTCGTCGTTTTGATGTTTTATGATGATGACATGCATGGGGATGTATCTTGCTAAGCAATACTTATATGACCGAATTGTTATTTATATGTATTATGATGAACAACAACTTGTCTCCATTCTATATAGCAGGGGTGGGCAATTATTTTTTCGATGGGGCCACATGAGAAACTGAAAATATTTTGGAGGGCCGGGCCAAAAGGCTAAACTCAATACTGCATAAAATCAATTGTATTTCTTTATAAAAAGCAGTAAATATCATTGTTGGACAACTGGTACGAGTACTTGTTATAGTTAAACAATGAAAAAGTGAGGTTGCCTTACAAGAAAAAAATTTAAATTTATTAAACAAAATTTCCCAAAACAATGAACATTTTTCACTATTTGTGACTCATATTAGTGAAAATTTACAATCACGTTCACTCAAACACATTTTGAGTTTCATTTACTGTTGGAAAGAGGTTCTTAGCATTCTCAAGACATAATGCAAAGACACTCCAAATCTTAAAGGGGTAGTCAACTGGAAAATATTTATTTTCAACTGGTGACAGAAAGTTAGACGGATTTGTAAATTACTTCTATTAAAAAATCTTAATCCTTCCAGAACTTTTTAGCGGCTGTATACTACTGAGGAAATCCCTTTCTTTCTTGATTTGCGTGATGCGTTGTCCACAGTGCTCTCTGCTGACACCTCTGTCCATTTTAGGAACTGCATGAGCAGGAGAAAATCTCCATAGCAAACCATTGGTGCTGTGGACAGCTCCTAAATGAGGTGTCAGCAGAGAACACTGTGGACAACAAATCACACAAACCAAGAAAGAAAGGGATTTCCTCAGTAGTATGCAGCCACTAAAGTGGCTAAAAAGTACTGGAAGGATCAAGATTTTTTATAGAAGTAATTTACAAATCTGTCTAACTTTCTGTCACCAGTTGAAAAGAAAATGGGGGAGATTTATCAAAACCCGTCCAGAGGAAACGTTGCTTCTTTCAGTTCTCAGAGGCCTTTTCAAAACTGAAAGAAGCAATCTGATTGGTTGCTATGGGCAACTCAGCAACTTTTCCTCTGGACAGGTTTTGATAAATCTCCCCCAATGTTTAAAAGAAAATGTTTTTCAGGGGGAGGCGGCCGCAGCTTCATGCTTGTCGGCTCTGTGACTGTCAGTGTCAGACAGTCACAGCCGATACTATGAGAGCCGCGGGCGCTGCGCTGTTACAGAGAAGGGAATAATTGCGGCCGGCCGGGTCCCGGGTACGGCTCGCACGAGGCACCCCCCCCCCTGCTGTGTCTTACCTAGACAGTACTGCCGCTGACGCTGCCTCCCTGCCACCGCGCCATGCCACACGCAGCACGCCGAGTCGGAGGAGGGGTATCGTTGGAGGGGTATCGTTGCTTGGCACGCCTCTGGCTCCGCCCGGGGGCCGGATTAAAAGGTCCGCCGGGCCGTATACGGCCCGCGGGCCGTAGTTTGCCCAGGTCTGCTATATAGTGTAATCCACTCTACAGACGATCATTTCCCTCTTTACCGCCCCGTCATACGTCACAAACACACACAACAGGAAGCCGATCACATTTGACACGCAGGTGGAACGCATATCGTCACTTCCGGTCACGTGATTTCCGGATCACGCACCCGGCATTAGCCGCATACCGGCATACTTTAAAAAGTCACACACACAGGCAGCGGCCTGTGATCCAGCGTTCTCCACCACAATCGCTACCAGGTAAGACTCCTGCCTCCCAAACCTCCAGCCTTCCATATTGGTCACACATTCAGGTTTACATAATATTTTATTTGCATTCTGCTCCTACAACTTTTCCCTGCAGTGCTTCAGGACCGGTACATCATCCCTATAAAGCTTTATGGTGCCTTTTGATCATCAGGCCTCTACTAACGGACCCCTATAGCCTTACATTATTTGATTACTTTCCGCTCAACTCCCCCTCTTTTTTTCCTTCTTTTTTCTATAATTTACTAACCCTCATGCAGTTCTTCCGTTTTTTCTCAGATTAGCAACATAATATATTGTGAACTGTAGATATGTATGTAATTTGACAAGTGTATCTTCTGCCTCCTCTAATAATGTAATCCTTTTTTCTACAAAAAATTTTTTGCTTTTAATTTTATTTCATTCCCCATTTGCAATCAAGTTACTCATTAATTCTATTACTTTAATTATAGATTTTGACCGCTGAAGAAGGCCATTTAGGCCGAAACGTACGGTCATTGTACTCACCGATTGTGACTACCATTGTGTTATGGGATTGTAACTGGATCATGTTGATGATGTAAAATGATACCATTAAAACTTGATTAATTGCAAATCTAAGAAGCTGTGTGCCGCAATTCCCTACTATTGTGTTACGACTACAAAGTCCTTGCGTGCACCAGCCAACACGGAGTGCGGTACTTCATCTAGTGAATATTCTGCTAGAAAGCTGAACATGAAGAGGAACATGAATCCGATTGAAAATCTGTGGGGTTATCTGAAGAGGGCCGTGCACAGGAGATGCCCTTGCAATCTGACAGATTTGGAGTGTTTTTGCAAAGAGTGGGAAAATCTTGCCAAGTCACAATTCTGTGCCATGCTGATAGACTCATACCCCAAAAATACTGAGTGCTGTAGTAAAATCAAAAGGTGCTTCAACAAAGTATTAGTTTAAGGGTGTGCACACTTATGCAACCATATTATTTTATTTACATATTTTTTCTTCCCTCTACCTAAAGATTTCAGTTTGTTTTTCAATTGAGTTGTACAGTTTATAGGGCACATTAAAGGCGGAAAAAATTCTGAAATGATTTATCTTTGTCTCATTTTTTTACATCACAGAAACCTGACATTTTAACAGGGGTGTGTAGACTTTTTATATCCACTGTATCTTGGCACCGACACTGTGTGCCAGAGATATATTAACTTGACGCTGAACGTGGCCATATAGCTCAGGGATGCCCTTCTGGGAGAAATATTACCTTCCGGGGACATTCCATTGCGGTGTGCCAATGGCAACAAATTTTATAAAGGCCTCCGAGTCCACCAATTTATATGGCAGTAGTTGGCGGACTAGCAGTCCTAATAAGCCAGCGGTCAGACATTGGGCAAGAGGATTATCCGGCATCATCATTTTTTTACGCTCCAACATTTGGGACACGGAAGCCTGCCTTGTGCCAGATGAACACGACGACGTCACAGTGGAAGGTAGAGTGGAGGACAAATGGGAGGAGAAGGAGAAGAGGCAGGACGTTTTGCGCCGGGAATGTGGTTTTGTGGGTTCTGACGGCGTTGCTCCCACTGGGATCGGTGATGGGAGGCCAGGTGTCTTCTTAAGGCTGTCGTCCCTAGGTAAGTGTTGGGCTTACTGCGACTTATGCGTTGACAACACAGGCTGCAGATGGCAACACTATTGTCAGCAGTTGACACGTTAAAAAATACCCACACTGTGGAGCCATGTGCTGGCATCCTGGGAGTGCCAGATGTGACCGTTCATGTTGGATGGCTAGCTCCAAATACATTTACAGTCTGCTTTTTGCCTCCTGTGCACTGCGAGTTCTGCCTGCTTCTCCTCCTTTTCCTCCCTATCTGCTGCTCCGTCTCTCCCTCTGAACTCCTCTCCTTTTCCTCTCTTGTGGGCACCCATGTGACGTCCATTGGCACGTCATCCTCGTCACCTTTACCACCACTGACATTAGAAGTCAGTTAACTATATGATCCTAGTCATCAGTTCATAGATGACCGGTCAGGTAGTCAGCGCCCACACCTTGTTACAGTGGCTCAGCAAATGAGCATTTAAATGCTGGTCAAGCAGTCATTGACCAGCAAGGTTGTTACATTAGTGGGGTGATAAGTGTGCTGTCTGCCTTTTGAGGTGGTCAGCCACAGTAACCTCACTTAAGTGGGCAATGACTATACTTAAGTCTGGCACTCTACTGGTCATTATAATTGTAGTGTGGGGGAGAGAGTGCACATCTCCCCCACTGGTTCAGCAGTCAAATGTATTCAGCCGATGCAGCAAACAGTTGCTTTTAAAACGTTTTCTGAGGCTCACAGCCCGTTTTACAGTATGGAATAAAAGTTATATTTTACCAAGTATAGTAAATCTGGGTCAAGATTGATTTAGAGCCAATTTTGGCTTTTCTGAATGTTGTAGTTAAAACAACTACACCCAGATTGTGTCTTTGTGGTTTCAAACTTTAGGTATATCAAAACCCACTATTTTGTGGAAGCTGATATATGGCAGGCCTCAATCAGGTGTTAGTTGAAGCAGGTATATCACCCTCAAACAGTACCCGTAGTTTTTTCGCTCTATAAGACGCACCTGCCCATAAGACTCACCTAGGTTTTTGAGGAGGAAAATAAGAAAAAAATATTTTTAACCAAAAGGTTTGCTTTTGGTGGGTTTTGAACTAATGGTGGTCTGTGGATGACACTATTATGGGGGATCTGTGGATGACGTACTGTTATGGATCTGTGGATAGCACTGTTATGGGGATCTGTGGATGGCACTGTTATGGGGAGATCTGTGGATGGCACTGTTATGGGGGGGATCTGTGGATGGCACTGTTATGGGGATCTGTGGATGGCACTGTTATGGGGGCATCTGTGGATGACACTGTTATGGGGATCTGTGGATGGCACTGTTATGGGAGATCTGTGGATGGCACTGTTATGGGGCATCTGTGGATGGCACTGTTATGGGGCATCTGTGGATGACACTGTTATGGGGCATCTGTGGATGACACTGTTATGGGGGCATCTGTGGATGGCATTGTTATGGGGCATCTGTGGATGGCACTGCTATGGGGGATCTGTGGATGGCACTGTTATGGGGGATCTGTGGAGGGCACTGTTATGGGGCATCTGTGGATGGCACTGTTATGGGGCATCTGTGGATAACACTGTTATGGGGGCATCTTTGGATAATACATATATAGCATCTTATGCTATATATGTGTCATCCACAGATAATCCCCCATAACAGTGTCCCTGTGTACAGTAAATAGTGACCGTAATACAAGTGGGGGCCGGCAACTGATGTTAAAATCGCTGCCTGGGCCGGTGCAGTCACTGTACTCTAATACACCACCCCCGCACACACCAGTTTTTGGATGTAAACTGTAGGCAATTGATATGTTAACTGTAGGCAATCAGTTTACCTTAGTACTCACTATTGAACGCCCGTACTTGCAGGCAGGCTGGCCGGTCACACACTTCCTCAGGGCGCAAGCTCCGCCTGCTTCATTAATAAAGTGGGCGGAGAATGCGCCATGAGGAAGTGAGTGACTGGCCAGCCTGCCTGCAAGTACGGGCGTTCAATAGTGAGTACTGAGGTATGCGGATTGCGCTACCTTGTAGTTTAAATATGGATTGCCTACAGTTTACATCTGAATACTTGTGTGTGCGGGGCCCAATGTAATAGTACAGTGGCTGCATCGGGACCAACCGTGAGTTTCCTCCAGCCCTTCCTCCCTCCCTCCCCTCTGATACAATGCAGACTGTGCTGTGCAGCATCACAGCCTGCGATGTAAAAATGGCAGCATTCACCCCATAAGACGCACTGCCATTTTCCCCCCACTTTTGGCGGGGGAAGTGCGTCTTATGGGGCAAAAAATACGGTAATTTTGTGGTCGCAGGTATATGAAAAACCTCAATCACTATTTTGTGGAAGCTGATAGATCTCAGCCCTCAATCACTATTTTCTAGAAGCATACAAATGCACTATAATATACTTTCTATGTTAGAAAGTATATTGTAAGTATATCACAGCCATCTGTGTATCACACCTATCGATAGCACAACGTTACCAGTCATTATAAGGACTTTTGTGGCCCTATTAGCTAGCGTCTGGTGTCCCTAAGTTCCTAACAGCCAGTCCCTGCTCCAAAATGCAACTTCTCCGTACACTGGCAAAAGATAGAATGTAAAATGGCTGCCAGATCGGGTTCTTTGTATTGGGTGGGGGTTTGTCCTTGTGCTGAAACATCTCAATTGGCTGTCCTGTCCCACCGGATGGATATGTCAAAGTTCGGCGCAATGCAAAAGAATATGGCGCATGTAAACATCACCATATGTTCGCATGTTCTCTGAATTGCGAACGCACAAAGTTAACCACAAGGCCATCTCTAATACTCACCATCCGCACTCACAATTACCTACAGTCAGGTCCATAAATATTGGGACATGGACACAATTATAACATTTTTGGCTCTATACACCACCACAATGGATTTTGAAGCGAGTTGCTTTACCTGCAGACTGTCAGCTTTAATTTGATGGTATTTAGATAATGCACCTGGGGCGAAAAAACCCAAGAGCAGAATATAAAATCAGTGATACAGTCCTAACCTCAGTATCTGAGGAAAGGGATTTAGGGGTCATTATTTCAGAAGACATAAAGGTAGGCAGACAATGTCATAGAGCAGCAGGAAATGCTAGCAGAATGCTTGGGTGTATAGGGAGAGGCATTACCAGTAGAAACAGGGAGGTGCTCATGCCGCTCTACAGAGCACTAGTGAGACCTCATTTGGAGTATTGTGCGCAGTACTGGAGACCATATCTCCAGAAGGATATTGATTCCTTGGAGCTACTAAACTAGTACATGGATTGCAGGATAAAACTTACCAGGAAAGATTAAAGGACCTTAACATGTATAGCTTGGAAGAAAGACGAGACAGAGGGGATATGATAGAAACTTTTAAATACATAAAGGGAATCAACAAGGTAAAAAGGAGAGAATATTTAAAAGAAGAAAAACTGCTACAAGAGGACATAGTTTTAAATTAGAGGGGCAAAGGTTTAAAAGTAATATCAGGAAGTATTACTTTACTGAGAGAGTAGTGGATGCATGGAATAGACTTCCCTCTGGTGATCCAGGATCTTGGCCTGGTGGTTTTCAAGCGATTCCACTCGATCGCCCACCTGCCTCATGTCTTGGCGCAAGGCGGCGATTTCGCTTAATAGGGGCTCAAGGGCTTTGCATAAAGTATGCTTCAGATAATTTCTGGTGATCGGTAAGGCCCCCCTACCTTGCGGCTCTTCGGTGTCACTTTCATCCTCCGATCTGTCTTGTGTTCCGGCTTTGTGTGGCTGAGCCGGCGCCATCTTGGATTCGCTGCGAATGAGGAGGCCGCTTTTTTAATGAACTTGTCCATTTCTCCTCCTGCAATGTGACTCTTGTTGCTGCTCGGGTGTTCTCCTGCTTTGGGGTTCCCGATTTTGACCATTTTGGGTTATGTAGCTGCAGATAGTTAGTGCTGAGGACGGACTAAGTCACGGAACTCAGAATCAAGCGGCCATCTCAGACCGGCGCTGGCTCCGCCCCCCCCCTGTAGATAACTTGTTGTGTATCTCACTAATGGTTTGAGGATGCCCTCTATCCAACCTGAGATTTTTCAGTGAGTGTTCCCACACATGAAATGATCGGTCTTCCTGGATTCCCTGCTTTGTGTATTTTGGGAAGCATGTAGAATACTCCGAACCTGGGATTCTCAGGTATCAAGTCTAAAAGTTTCATCACCATAAAACTTCAAGACGGCTCAATACAGACATCCCTGTATCGAAAACCTATTGATCGGCCTACATACCTCAAATGGGACAACTTCCACACCAAACATATTAAAAAGTCCATCTATAGTCAAGCCATCAGAAATAACTGAATCTGTTCCAGCCCATCAGTCAGGGATGAGCATTTACAATAACTGAAAAGGAAATTTTTACACCAGAGCTATCATCCTGCTTCAATTGAAGATCAGATCACAAGAGCCACCAAGATCCCCAGAAATCAACTTCTCCAATACAATGAAAAGGAACAGAACCAACGCATACCTCTGGTTGTGATCTACAACCCATAACTAGAGGTACTGAGGAAAACTGCCAAAAGATTACATCATGTCCTAGGTAAGGATGAACGACTAAAAACAATCTTCCCAGATCCCCCCTTACTAGCTTACCGACAACCTCCAAATCTAAGAAATATTCTGATCAGATCAAGTTCAAGGCAGGGGCGTAGCTATAGGGGGTGCAGAGGTAGCAGTCGCTACCGGGCCCAGGAGCCTGATGGGGCCCAAAGACCCTTGTACCACAAGAAGACACCCGTATTATATAAAGTGCATGCTGGTCAAGTTACACCTCTGGCGTTTAAATTTTTGCCTCAGGCCACATGAAAGCTACATGCTCCCCTGCCCCTGACCACAAAGCACTGAGGAAAGGGGGGCCCAAGCTGAACTCTTGCACCAGGGCCCATGAGTGGACCACTGAGGAAGGGGCCTTGTTACCCCGAAACGCGTATGGTAAAGACAGTGAGGGAATACCAAGACGCAACACGTGGGAATCATCTATTTTCAACAGAATTACGAATATCTACAGAACATTTTGAAAACCCCGCCTGAAACTCATGTCACCTGACTGCCCAGCCAATCACGTGGGACGCCACACAGGTCCCGGAAGGTCAAAGGAGTGAAAGAAACTGCACTGCTATCCAGGCAAATGGGGAAACCTCATAGACTTTACAGACAGGTCCTGGAAGCTCACAAGTAAAGCACCGCACTGAATCTGCTAGTGCATAAACGGGCCGAATACAGGACTGGTAAAGTACT
The DNA here is from genome assembly GCF_905171765.1 of Bufo bufo. NCBI lineage: Eukaryota > Metazoa > Chordata > Amphibia > Anura > Bufonidae > Bufo > Bufo bufo. Next base: position 25,803,149 of record NC_053392.1, on the reverse strand, counting down.
CTGTACGAAGTACAGTCATTGATTATTGCTAAATCTGTAGATGACAATGACTTTCTCTTGAATATTATATTGTTTTTGAACATTGTCCTTCACAACTGGCGCAAGTTCATAGATACAAGTATAATTCAAAACTACAAGTGCCTTTGGACTATTTTGGCTTAACAGCCCCCCCCCTAAGGATTTTCAGTGTATAGAATTGTTGTACTTTAGTCTAAGTTTTAATACTGTCCAGTGTATGTATTTTATGCATCATGTTGTAAATCATTTTAAGTGTTATATATAAAGAAATCTGATATACCATCCAGCTTGTCTGTATTGTCTGATAAAGAGTGACGCCCAATCCAACTAATTATATATATTGCTGTTTCTTCATATATTCTTGCAGTACGCCTTATGAAGGGACTGGTGATGTCTCGAAAGCTCGCTATGTAACATCATTACTTCTATTTTTTGTTAGACATTAAAAGGTATCAAACCTGCAATACTCTTATTTTGTTTATCTTAATGAGAGCACTCAACTAGTTTTCTATTGGCTAACACGGTACCAGACTTTTTCCTTTTTCTTTTCACCCAAAAATGTAACAGATGAATTAGTGAAATGTTTTTCCTTGTCTACTAGGTAGAGCAGGGGTATATCACAGCCAAAAATTGGTGAATGTCACACAGCAATGTAACAGACAAATTAGTGAAATATATTTCCCTTTCCACTATGTTGAGCAGGGGTATATAACAGCCAAAAATTTGGGAATTTTACCCGACAATGTAACAGACAAATTAGTGAAATGTTTTTCCCCGTCTACAAGGTAGAGCAGGGGTATATCACAGCCAAAAATTGGTGAATTTCACCCGACAATGTAACAGACAAATTAGTGAAATTTATTTCCCTGTCTACTAGGTAGAGCAGGGGTATATCACAGCCAAAATTTTTGGATATGTCACCCAACAAAGTATCAAATTAATGAAATGACTTAAAATAAAAAAATACATAAAATTTTTTAATAATAATCTTGATCTATGAGGTGGAGGTCCATTTGGAGTAGGAGGTTGAGGAGGCGGTGGACGTAGCGGTGTAGGTGGAAGCGGCGGTGGAGGAGGACGAGGTAGCCAACACTGGTTTTTGTTTTAATTATATTATTTTTTTTGTTTAAATTAGGGTACACCGCAAAAGAGTGTGAAATATCAAAAATACAACAATGAGCAATTGCGCTGGGGTATAACAATGGCTGGGTAAGGCTGATATACATGTCTATTCTGCACAAGGTACAGACAAGTCCTGTGGGATCCATGCCTGGATCATTTTAATGAACGTGAGCTTGTCCACATTGGCTGTGGACAGGCGGCTGCGCTTGTCTGTGATAACGCCCCCTGCCGTGCTAAACACCCGTTCAGACAATACACTGGCTGCAGGGCAGGCCAGCACCTCCAAGGTGTAAACGGCAAGCTCAGGAGATGTGCCCAATTTGTAAACCCAGAAGTTGAAGGGGGCAAACCCATCATTCAGTACGTGTAGGCGTGTGCACACATACTGCTCCACCATGTTGGTGAAATGCTGCCTCCTGCTAAGACGTTCCATATCAGCTGGTGGTGCTGGTTGTTGTGGAGTGCTGACAAAGCTTTTCCACATTTTGGCCATGCTAACCCTGCCTTTTGAGGTGCTAATGGTGCCCCAGCTGCGTTGGCGACCTCTTCCTTCTCCTCTGCCTTCGCCGTGTGCTTCCACTGTGCCCCCACTGTCAGGTGGGAATGCCACCAGCAGCGCATCTACCAGCGTGCGCTTCTATTCGTGCATCTTACGATCACGCTCCAGTGCTGGAATTATGGACGGTACATTGCCCTTTTAAAAAAGATCCAGCAGCGTGGCCACCCAGTAATCAGCACAAGTTAGAATGTGGCCAACTCGGTGGTTGCTGCGGAGACACGGCAGCATGTAATCGCTCATGTGTGCCGGGCTGCCCAGAGTCAACGACAAGCTGTCCTCTGTGGGAGGTGTATCGTCTGTGTCCTCTGTATCCCCCCATCCATGCACCAGTGATGGCCATAAGCTGGTCTGGGTGCCACCCTGCTGTGAACATGGTTCCTCCTCCTCCATTTCTTCCTTTTCCACTTTTGTCATCCTCCAGAACTGTGCCCTTGCTGGACAATTGTGTAGCTGGCATTTGTGGGTGCAGGAACCCACCCTCTGAGCCACTTTTGAATGACTGGCCTAAAACCCTTGGAAATGATCCCTCTTCCTCCTCCTCCTGTGCCACATCCTCTTCCATCATCGCCCGAAGGTTTTTTTCAAAGAGGCATAGAAGTGGGATAGTAACGATGAGAAAGGCGTTATCGGCACTGGCCATGTTGGTAGAGTACTCGAAACAGCGCAACAAGGAACACAGGTCTCGCATGGAGGCCCAGTCATTGGTGGTGAAGTGGTGCTGTTCCGCCGAGCGACTCACCTGTGCGTGCTGCAGCTGAAACTTCACAATCGCCTGCTGCTGCTCGCACAGTCTGGCCAGCATGTGCAAGGTGGAGTTCCACCTTGTGTGCACATCACATATGAGGCGGTGAGCGGGAAGGCCGAAGTTACGCTGCAGCGCTGACAGGCGAGCAACCACAGGGTGAGAACGCTGAGAGCGCGCACAGAGGGCCCGCTCTTTATGCAGCAGCTCTGACATATCGGGGTAATTTTTAAGGAACCTCTGCACCACCAAATTCAGCACATGTGCCAGGCAAGGGATGTGCATCAAACCGGCTAGGCCCAGAGGTGCTAGGAGATTTCGCCCATTATCGCACACCACAAGGCTGGGCTTGAGGCTCACTGGCACCAACCACTCATCGGTCTGTTGTTTCATGCCCGTCCACAGCTCCTGCACGGTGTGGGGTTTGTCCCCCAAACAGATACTTTTTAAAACTGCCTGCTGTCGTTTACCCCTGACTGTGCTGAAGTTGGTGGTGAAGGGATTACGCTGACCGGATGAGGAGGCGGTAGATTATGAGGAAGCGGAGTAGGAGGAGGAAGCAACAGGAGGCAAACTGAAGCGCCCTGCAATCCTCGGTGATGGAAGGACATGCACCAAACTGCTAGCCGCCTCAGGCCCAGCCTCCACTGCATTTACCCAGTGTGCTGTTAAGGAGATATAACGTTCCTGACCGTCCATACTGGTCCAAGTATCTGTAGTTAGATGGACCTTGCCATAGATGGCGTTGCACAGTGCACACCTGATTTTGTCCCCCACTTGGTTGTGCAGGGAAGGAATGGCTCGCCTGGAAAAGTAGTGGCGGCTGGCCACGACGTACTGTGGGACAGCCACCGCCATAAGGCTTTTATAACTCTACGTCTCCACCAGACGGAATGACAGCATTTCAAAGGCCAGGAATTTTGAAATGCTGGCATTCAGGGCCAGGGATCGCGTGTGAGCAGGGGGGTACTTCCTCTTTCGCTCCATTGTTAGGGAGATAGACAGCTGAACGCTTCCATGGGACATTGTAGAGATGCTTGGTGACCCAGGTGCTGGTGTTGCTGGCAGATCCTCTGCTAGCGGGGTGGATAGTCCCACTGTCACTCCAGAGAGGGGTGAAGAGGACGAGACTGCAGCAGAAGAGGAAGCAGGAGGAGCCAGAGACCTTTCTTTGTTTTTGAGGTGTCTACTCCACTGCAGCTCGTACTTTGCACTTAGATGCCTGGTCATGCAGGTTGTGCTCAGGTTTAGAACGTTTATGCCTCGCTTCAGGCTCTAATTGCACAGAGTGCAAACCACTCGTGTCTTGTCGTCAGCACATTATCTGAAGGACTGCCACGCAAGGAAACTTTTTGGAGCTGGCTTTGGTGTGCTGGGTCCCTTGGTGTGGTGGGCAGTAGCAGTCCTACTGTCTAGGGGACGGCTGCTCCGCTTTTGCACCCTGCTCCCTCTTCTGCTGTGCTGGTGGCTCTGTGCAACCACCGCCTCTTACTCCGAACTACACAGGTCACTCGCATGACCTTGATTCCATTTGGGGTCGAGGACCTCATCGTCCTCCACATCATCTTTCACACAGTCTTCACCCCTGCCCTCCTTGTCAGTCTGCAACCCTTCGAAAGCCACAGAGGTTGCCACCTGTGTTTCGTTATCATCGGAGACGTGCTGCGGTGGTCCTCCCATGTACTCATCCTGAAACATAAGTGGTTGGGCATCGGTGCACTCAATCTCTTCCACTTCTGAGGCAAGGATAGGTGGATGGGCCTGGGAAACCCTGCTAGCAGAGTCATCAAAAAGCAGAAGAGACTGCTGCATGACTTGGGGCTCAGACTGCTTGGCTGATTTGCAAGGGGGTGAGGTGAAAGACTGATGGACATCAGCTGCAGGTGCCAACTCTGATCTTTCAGCAGGAGACTGGGTGGGAGACAATGTGAAGGAACTGGAGGCACTGTCAGCAACCCAATCTACTATCGCCTGTACTTGTTCTGGCCTCACCATTCGTAGAGCCGCATTTGGCCTTACCAAATAACGCTGAAGGTTCTGTCACCTACTCACACCTGAGGAAGGTGTTTAGCTAGCACAGATCGACCACGTGTTCCCTGCAACAGGAGCTCCACTAGCAGCACCACGACCAGGGCTTTTATTTTACGCTCTTCCAGTGGCGTTGCAAGGGGGGTGCGGACCGCATCGGGTGACACCATTGATGGGGTGACACCAGCAGGGCCGGCATTTACGAGTCATTTGTATTGCCGTCCTCAGGAGAGGGAAAGATTTGTCTGGGATTCGAACCCACGACCTTCTGTCAGCGATGCGATGCAGCCTCTTCCTGTATGTCCATATATGTCAGTGCTTGTGTATTCTAATATAGCCTGTATTTCAGAAAAGTTTCTGGGATTCAAACCCACAACCTTCATGTATCAAAGGCAAAGCATTTACCCACACAGCCATAAGATCTGCCTTGCTACTGACTGAAAAAATATGAGACTTCTACTGTTATAGCTGGCTAAGTGTACATCTATACACATGACAGCTGCCCTAACACACCCAGCACTGCTATATCTCTATATGACAGCTGTCCCAGCACACTCAGCTCTGCTATATCTCTATATATGATAGCTGCCCCAGCACACCCAGCTCTGCTACATCTAATACACATGACAGCTGCACCAGCACACTCAGCTCTACTATATCTCTATATATGACAGCTGCCCCAGCAAATCCAGCTCTGCTACATCTATACACATGACAGCTGCTCAAACACACCCAGCTTTGCTACATCTATACACATGACATCAGCCCCAGCACACTCAGCTTTGCTATATCTCTATATATCTATCTACTGTATAGCAATACTTAGAGATATATAGATGTTGCAGAGCTGGGTGTGTTTGGGCAGCTGTCATGTGTATAGATGTAGCAGAGCTGGGTTTGCTGGGGCAGCTGTCATATATAGAGATATAGTAGAGATATAGCACTTTTTTTTTTGGGGGGGAGGGAGAGAGGCACTTGATACTGGCACTTTTTTTTGGGGGGGGGGGAATGGCACTATGACAGCTGTCCCAGCACACTCAGCTCTGCTATATCTCTATATATGATAGCTGCCCCAGCACACCCAGCTCTGCTACATCTAATACACATGACAGCTGCACAAGCACACTCAGCTCTGCTATATCTCTATATATGACAGCTGCCCCAGCAAACTCAGCTCTGCTACATCTATACACATGACAGCTGCCCAAATACACCCAGCTCTGATACATCTATACACATGACAGCTGCCTCAGCACACTCAGCTCTGCTATATCTCTATATATCTATCTACTGTATAGCAATACTTAGAGATATATAGATGTAGCAGAGCTGGGTGTGCTGGTGCAGCTGTCATATATAGAGATATATTAGAGCTGAGTGTGCTGGTGCAGCTGTCATGTGTATTAGATGTAGCAAAGCTGGGTGTGCTGGGGCAGCTATCATATATAGAGATATAGCAGAGCTGGGTGTGTTAGGGCAGCTGTCATGTGTATAGATGTACACTTAGCCAGCTATAACAGTAGAAGTCTCATATTTTTTTCAGTCAGTCACAAAGCAGATCTTATGGCTGTGTGGGTAAGTGCTTTGCCTGTGATACAGAAGGTTGTGGGTTCGAATCCCAGCAGAAACTTTTCTGAAATACAGGCTAAATTATAATACACAAGCACTGACTCCATATATGGACATACAGGCGGGACACAGGAAGAGGCTGCATCGCATCGCTGACATGGAGGTAAGTATAAGTGGTTTTTTTTTAATACCCGACTGTTACTGCCATGGGGGCTCCCCCCACATGTGGGGGAGGGGGGTTGGCACCTGATACTGGCACATGGGGGGGAGGGGGGTTGGCACCTGATACTGGTACATGGGGGGGTGGGAGATGGCACTATGATACTGGGACATGGGGGAAAGAGAGAGGCACTTGATACTGGCACATGGGGGGGGTTGGCACTATGATATGGCACATGGGGGGAAAGGCACTTGATACTGGCACTTTTTGGGGGGGGAGGAGAGAGGCACTATGATATTGGCACATGGGGGGAGAGAGGCACTTGATACTGGCAATTTTGGTGGGGGGAGATGCCATGGCACTATGATACTGGCACATGGGGGGAGGAGAGAGGCACTCGATACTGGCACTTTTTGGGGGGGAGGAGAGAGGCACTTGATACTGGCACTTTTGGGGGGGATGAGAGAGGCACTATGATACTGGCACATGGGGGGGAGAGAGGCACTTGATACTGGCACTTTTGGTGGGGGAGGAGAGAGGCACTATGATACTGGCACATGGGGGGGAGAGAGGCACTTGATACTGGCACTTTTGGTGGGGGAGGAGAGAGGCACTATGATACTGGCACATGGGGGGGAGAGAGGCACTTGATACTGGCACTTTGGGGGGGGGGAGATGGCACTATGATACTGGGACATGGGGGTGGAGGAGAGAGGCACTTGATACTGGCACATGGGGGGGGTTGGCACTTGATACTGGCACATGGGTGGGTTTTGCACTATGATACTGGCACATGGGGGGAGAGAGGCACTATGATACTGGGACATGGGGGGGAAGAGAGGCAATTGATACTGGCACTTTTTTTTGGGGGGGGGGGGATGGCACTATGATACTGGGACATGGGGGGGAAGAGAGAGGCACTTGATACTGGCACATGGGGGGGTTTTGCACTATGATATTGGCACATGGGAGGTGGGAAGGAGAGGGGCACTTGATACTGGCACATTGGGGGGGGGGGTAGATAGCACTATGATACTGGGACATGTGGGGGGAAGGAGAGAGGCACTTGATACTGGCACATGATGGGGGGGCATCTATGGGGACACTTACTGGCACATTATTGGGCGGCATTATGGGGGACACTAGGCCGGCAGCCTATCAGAGGCCGGACACTGAGGGCATCTACTGGGGCACTATATATGGGGCATTTTATACTGGTACATTATGGGGGGCACTAGCAGGAAGGGAGGAGAGGAGCACTATGGGGGAATTTACTGGGGGCACTATATTGGGGTATTTTATACTGGCACATTATGGGGGCACTATGGGGACATTAGCTCAACTGGGGGCATTACAAGGGGGTATTTTTGCACTGTCACATTATAAGGAGAATTATTTCTACTGGGGGGGCATTATGGTGGGCTTTATTACTCCTCCATGATATGATCCCCTAGTAGCAGCACAGCCTCTCCCTGCTCTGCTATCCCTCTGCCCCTTCTCCAAATCCTTATTATAAAATCTTTCTCATTAGGATAAAGCACAACATCAGCTCCGCCGAGCCCCCGGCCAAAGTGTTGAAGTGGCGTCCGAGATCCCCAAGGGCCAAGCCAAGTAACAGTAAGTTTTCATGTGGAATATGTTTGTTATACACATATAGCATACACTGTGCCACACAATATACAGTATACCTCTACACTGTGCCCCACAATATACAGTATACCGCTACACTGTGCCACACAATATACAGTATACCTCTACACTGTGTCCCACAATATACAGTATACCTCTACACTGTGCCCCATAATATACAGTATACCTCTACACTGTGCCCCACAATATACAGTATACCGCTACACTGTGCCCCACAATATACAGTATACCTCTACACTGTGCCACACAATATACAGTATACCTCTACACTGTGCCCCACAATGTACAGTATACCTCTACACTGTGCCCCACAATGTACAGTATACCTCTACACTGTGCCACACAATATACAGTATACCTCTACACTGTGCCCCACAATATACAGTGTGCCACACAATATACAGTATACCTCTACACTGTGCCACACAATATACAGTATACCGCTACTCTGTGTCCCACAATATACAGTATACCTCTACACTGTGCCCCACAATATACAGTATACCGCTACACTGTTCCCCACAATATACAGTATACCGCTACACTGTGTAGTCTGTTCTATAAGCACCATTGTTTTGTGGCGGGACAGAAAATAATCTGGAAGTGCCTCTCCCAAGACCAGGCTCTGACTGCTAGGGGGGTATGCTGAGCTAACGGATGCCCCCTTTGGCAGTAGCACCACCATAGCCCCCATATATGGCAAAAAAATTATTGCTTCGGGGAGGGGGGGGTGACACAATTTTCTACCACACCGGGTGACACCAGCCCTAGCAACGCCACTGCGCTCTTCTCATTCTTTGCGTTCACCCACCAAACTAACAGATGGTTTATGTCAGGCAACAATGTAACCGCCAATAGTCAACAATTAAGTTCACTGAGAGTAAGGCAGTGCCGGTGTCATAAAGAGGAAAAAATTCTTGAGGTTACACAACAGTGTGACAGACGAATTTTATACAATTACTTCACGGTCACAAAAAATGTTAATTTGTCAACCAACAATGTAACTGCAGTATTGACTAGTTGTATTTGACTCTTACAAATGCAGCAAAGGCCCCTGATGTAGGGTCTTGCTCAAAATGGGTGTTTTTTTAAACCCCGAATATAACTTCAGTATTTAAAGCTTCTATTTGTCTGCCATAAATGCACATATGCTGTGCTAGTGCACTGAACTTGCACAAAATGGCCGCCGACGCCCACCTAACTAACAGACGGATAAAAGTTATTTTTCTGTGTCACTGGGCTCAGGGCAGGGTAAAAAAAATGGTGCACTGCACCCACAAAACAAAATCGCTGTAGATCGCTGAGTTAACAAGCACTTCGGGTAACAGATTTTTTCCTATTCTCTCCCTCACAACAGCAGCATCCTATCCCTACACTAGTAAGAGCAAAGTGACGTGCAGCACTACGTGACTCCAGCTTATATAGAGGCTGGGTCACATGCTGCACTGGCCAATCACAGCCATACCATTAGTAGGCATGGCTGTGATAGCTTCTAAGGGCACAAGAGTTAAACGCTTGTTGATTGGCTGCTCTGTGGCCTTTCAAAAAGCGCCAATAACTCGCCAAACACTGAACTCAAACCCAAACTTTTACTGAAAAGTTCGGGTCCAGGGTCCAAAAATCCTAAAGTTCGGTACGAACCCGAACTTTACAGTTCAGTTTTGCTCAACACTAGTTTTTGGCAATATTATCTGCTCATATTTAGCCAAATGCTTCAGAACTAGTGATGAGCGAGCACCAAAGTGTTCGAGTGTTCAAGTGTTCGGGTGTTCAGTCCGAATACATTGCGGGCCTGAAGGTGAGCAAACCCCATAAAACATTGTAGTGAGGGCCTACAGGTGAGCAGACCATATGAAACATTGGAGGTGAGGGCCTGAAGGTGAGCGAACCCCATAAAATATTTTAGTGAGGGCCTACAGGTGAGCAGACCGTATGAAACATTGGAGGTGAGGGCCTGAAGGTGAGCGAACCCAATAAAACATTGTAGTCAGGGCCTACAGGTGAGCAGACCGTATGAAACATTGGAGGTGAGGGCCTGAAGGTGAGCGAACCCCATAAAACATTGTAGTGAGGGCATACAGGCGAGCAGACCGTATGAAACATTGGAGGTGAGGGCCTGAAGGTAAGCAAACCCCATAAAACATTGTAGTGAGGGCCTAAAGGTGAGCAGACCATATGAAACATTGGAGGTGAGGGCCTGAAGGTGAGCAAACCCCATAAAACATTGTACTGAGGGCATATATACTGTATGGAACAGGAGGAGGAGGAGGAGAAAACAAGATTCAAACATATACCCTTTTTTTGAGGTGAAAAGGGTGCATCTGAATCTTGTGGATTGAGTACATTGTAAAGCATACATTTAAATTGCATATTTGTTCCTCATTAGCTCAGCGTTCCTCTGGTGAAGAAGAGAAGTCAGGGGCAATCCAGGCCTTGTTCATTTTTATCTGAGTCAACCTGTCAGCATTGCCAGTTGACAAGCGGATACACTTATCTGTTATAATGCCACCAGCAGCACTAAATACACGCTCAGACAATACGCTGGTGGCAGGGCAGTCCAGCACCTCCTAGGCATAGAGCGCAAGTTCAGTCCACATGTCCAGCTTGGACATCCAGTAGTTGGCACAGAGGGATCATTCAGGACGCTGACACGGTCTGCTATGTATTCTTTCACCATCTTCCAAAACTTGTCCCTCCGTGAGCCACTAGGCAGCGCTTCAGGGTGAGGTTGCTGGCGGGGTGCCATAAAAGTGTCCCATGCCTTGGACAGTGTTAGGCCTCTTTCACACGACCGGTTTTTTTTTTCAGTTTTTTTTTCATTTTGCGGGCCGTTTTTTGCGTTCTGCATACTGTCCGTATCCTGAACCATTCATTTCAATGGTTCCGCAAAAAAAACGGAATGTACTCCGTATGCATTTAGTTTCCGTATTTCCGTTTTTCCGTTCCGTTAAAAGATAGAACATGTCCTATTATTGCCCGCAAATCACGTTCCGTGGCTCCATTCAAGTCAATGGGTCCGCAAAAAAAAACGGAACACATACGGAAAAGCATCCGTTGAAAATGTTATGCCCAGCCCAATTTTTTCTATGAAATTACTGTATACTGTATATGCCATACGGAAAAACGGAACGGAAACACAACGGAAACAAAAAACGGAACAACGGATCCGTTTAAAACAGACCGCAAAACACTGAAAAAGCCATACGGTCGTGTGAAAGAGGCCTTACCCTGCATTTGTTGGAACTGGTGTGTGTTCTCCTTGTCTCCCTTCCTTGGTTGCCAAAGGAAGTACAGACTCTGCGGCCAGCATTGTCAGATGTAAATGTTTGGAGCAATTTCTAAGCAAGGACCTTCTGGTATTGCACCATTTTACTTGCCCTCTCCACCGCAGGAATGAGAGATGAGAAGTTCTCTTTGTAGCGGGGGTCAAGAAGGGTGAACACCCAGTAATCCGTGTGGTCTAAAATGCGATTAACGCGAGGGTCGCGGGAAAGGCGGCCTAACATGAAGTCAGCCATGTGTGCCAGAGTACCAACAGGCAAGGCGTCAATGTCAACGTGAGCATGACTCTCCATCGTTTTAGTAGACACAGAAGTGGGATGCTTACGCTGATTATAGCGTTATCGCCACTAACCACCTGTGTGGATTCCTCAAAGTTTCAACAACAAAGAACACCTCACAGAGGTCTGCCATCAATGCCCACTCCTCGCTTCTGAATAGTGGAAGTTGACTCGAAAGGCGACGACCATGTTGCAGCTGGTATTCCACAACTGCCCTCTGCTGCTCACAAAGCCTGGACAACATGTAGAACGTAGAGTTCCAGCGCGCGCTCACATCGCACAACAGTCGGTGAGCTGGAAGCCCCAAGCGCTGCTGCAGCGTTGACAGAGCGGCTGAAGCTGTGGACGACTTGTGGAAATGGGCACCAACGCGGCACGCCTTTACTATTAGCTCTGTCAAATTTGGGTATGTTTTAATAAAGCGCTGAACCACTAAGTTTAATACGTGCGCTAGGCATGGTACTTGCATCAGGTTGCCGAGCTCCAAAGCCGCCTCGACTAGTGATGAGCGGCAGGTGCCATATTCGATTTTGACGAAATTCGCGAATATTCGATAGAATATTCGTTTTATATTCGTCAAAATCGAATATTCGTCATTATTCTTGTTATCGCGATTAATATGCAATTTAAATAATCGCGTATTGCGATTTTAACTTAAAGGCTACTCTCCTATTGAAATAGCAATGCGATTAATTCAAGTTATAATAATCTAATTTCGATTTTAACTTAGCACTGCTATATTCCATATTTGTTAATTCTAGCCTAATATGGAATATAGCAGTGCTAAGTTAAAAATCGAAATTCGATTATTATAACTTGAATTAATCGAATTGCGATTTCAACTTGGACCTGGTTTACTATGGTTGGCTTTGTAGAATTAGCGAATATGACAAATGTATTCGTCATATTCCACAAAACGAATATAACGAATGTATTCGTCATATTCCACAAAACGAAGATAACGAAGTATTCTGCATCTTCGTTTTAGCTACCTATTCATCAACTTCGCTAATTCTATCAATCATATAGGAAAGTTTACTATAGAGACAGCTAAGTTTCATTCGCTATGCGATTATATGACTGCTTTTAAAAAAAAAAAAATGGAATAATTATAATACCTGATAATTATTATAATTATTCTATTTATAAAAAAAAAGCAAAGTAATATAATCGCATAGCGAATTAAACTTAGCTGTCTCTATAGTAAACTTTCCTATATGATTGCTAGAATTAGCGAAGTTGATGAATAGGTAGCTAAAACGAAGATGCAGAATACTTCGTTATCTTCGTTTTGTGGAATATGATGAATACATTCGTTATATTCGTTTTGTGGAATATGACGAATACATTCGTCATATTCGCTAATTCTACCAAGCCAACCATAGTAAACCAGGTCCAAGTTGAAATCGCAATTCGATTAATTCAAGTTATAATAATCGAATTTCGATTTTTAACTTAGCACTGCTATATTCCATATTAGGCTAGAATTAAATATAGCAGTGCTAAGTTAAAATCGAAATTCGATTATTATAACTTGAAATAATCTAATTGCGATTTCAACGTAATTCTCAAATCCGACAGTACATTCTAGTATATGGAGACGTTCCCATGGTGATGGGGACGCTCCATGAGAACGGAAGTCGGCAGAAGCGGCAACGGGCACTGACTGGAGCAGCCAGGAAGCCAGGAATCCAAAGGACAGGTAAGAACAACTTTAGGGAAGTGGGAAAGAAAAAAATATAACAATAAAAAAAAAAAAAAAAATAAGAATATTCGAAATATCGAATTTATATCACTATATTCGAAATATTCACGAATTAGCGAAGTGCCAATATTCGCAAAAAAAATTCGATATTCGAATATTCGCGCTCAACACTAGCCTTGACGCCTGGTAGATGGGCCCGACACATGTTTGAGCAAATATATAGTCGGTATTGTACCACTTTTATCTAGAATGACACAATTTCTTAGCTCTATTGTTTGTATGTATAATGGTGTGCAGCCATCTTGATTTTTGTAATTATGCTTCATGGATATGCACCTGTGATTTGTCACAAATAGAAATAATTCTCTGGTGACTAACTATATATATGGTTGTGGCCTAAATTCACGCACAGATGTGACCAAAAGTAGTGAAATTTGTCCCAAATAGAAATAATTCTCTGTTGACTAACTGTATATATGGTTATCTGTCACAAAGACCGTGATCGACGAACAGTGTGCTGTCTTCCTGGTGCTAGAGTTCGACACATCGCGAATCGGGTTGACAGATTACTGGGAGGGGATGGAGAAGATCCAGCGGTCATGGTCCATATCGGAACCAATGACAAAGTTAGAGGTAGGTGGAGAGTCCTTAAAAATGATTTCAGGGATTTAGGTCAAAAGCTTAGGGCAAGGATCTCAAAGGTAGTATTTTCCGAAACACTGCCGGTACCATGAGCCACACAAGAAAGGAAGTGGGATATTAGGGAGATTAACAAGTGGCTCAAGAACTGGTGTAGGAAGAAGGGGTTTGGGTTCCTGGAGAACTGGGCCGACTTCTCTATCGGCTACAGGCTCTATCGTAGGGACGGGCTGCACCTCAATGGGGAAGGGGCAGCTGTGCTGGGGAGAAAGATGGCTAGAAGGTTGGAGGAGTGTTTAAACTAGGGACTGGGGGGGAGGTAAATTACGTTACAGGATGGGAAGATAGTGCAGATAGAGACCGGGGGCAAGGTAGTGGGACTGGGGGAGGAATGGAAGGAGGGACTAGAACAGTTCAGAAGGAAAGGTGTAGGGTAAAAAATATACATAAACCTCTCAAATGTATGTATACTAATGCCAGAAGCCTGACTAATAAAACTGGGGAGCTGGAGTTAGTGATGTGTGAGGAGAACTATGACATAGTGGGAATAACTGAGACATGGCTGGATGATAGCTATGACTGGGCAGTTAATGTACAAGGTTACAGTATGTTTAGAAAGGATCGCCAAAATCGGAGAGGGGGAGGGGTTTGCCTTTATGGAAAGTCTTGTCTAAAGCCCACACTCCGTGAAGATATAAGTGAAGGACATGAACATGTGGAGTCACTGTGGGTAGAGATACATGGAGCTAAAAACAACAATAAATTACTAATAGGAGTTTACTATAAACCACCTAATATACCAGAGTCCACAGAAAATCTACTACTAAACGAGATAGACAAGGCGGCAAATTATAATGAGGTGGTTATTATGGGGGACTTCAACTACCCAGATATAGACTGGGAAACTGAATCTTGTATATCTCATAAGGGAAACAGGTTCTTGGCAATAACCAAAGACAATTACCTCTCCCAACTGGTTCAGGACCCGACTAGAGGGACGGCCATACTGGACTTAGTATTAGCCAATAGGCCTGACAGAACAACAGACGTGCAGGTTGGTGGACACCTGGGAAATAGTGACCATAAAGTAATAACCTTCCAAATATCATTCAAAAGAGCGTTTCTACAGGGAGGAACAAAAATACCAAACTTCAAAAAAGCTAAATTTAGCCAACTAAGAGAGGCCATAGGCCTAACTAACTGGGACAAAGTCCTCAAAAATAAAAATACAGCCACAAAATGGGATATCTTTAAAAACATCCTAAAATCTCATTGTGAGAGATAAGGTTAAGGAACAAAAAGAAACCAATGTGGATAAACAGAACTGTAAAGAAAGCAATAAATGGAAAAAAAAATAATATATATATATATCACTAAAACAGGAGGGTAGCACGGAAGCACTGAAAAATTCTAAGGAAAAAAATAGAACATGTAAAAAACAAATATAAGCGGCCAAACTAGAGACCGAGAGATTAATTGCCAAAGAGAGTAAAACTAACCCTAAAATGTTCTTCAATTATATAAATGTTAAAAAGTATAAATCTGAAGGTGTCGGCCCTTTAAAGAGTAATGAGGGAGGAGTCGCAGAGAGCGACAAGGAGAAAGCTCGTCGGGAATTAAGTAATGTCATAGCCAGACCCTTATTTCTGATATTTGCAGACTCTATACTGACAGGGAATGTCCCACAGGATTGGCGCATGGCAAATGTGGTGCCAATATTTAAAAAGGGTCCAAAAACAGAGCCTGGAAACTATAGGCCGGTAAGTTTAACATCAGTTGTGGGTAAACTGTTTGAAGGTTTTCTGAGAGATGCTATCTTAGAGCATCTCAACGGAAATAATCAAATAACGCCATATCAGCATGGCTTCGTGAGGGATCGGTCATGCCAAACTAATTTAATCAGTTTCTATGAGGAGGTAAGTTCTAGACTTGACAGCGGCGAATCAATGGATGTCGTGTATCTGGACTTCTCCAAAGCATTTAACACTGTACCACATAAAAGGTTAGTATATAAAACGAGAATGCTCGGACTGGGAGAAAACATCTGTATATGGGTAAGTAACTGGCTCAATGATAGAAAACAGAGGGTGGTTATTAACGGTACACACTCAGATCGGGTCACTGTCACTAGTGGGGTACCTCAGGGGTCAGTATTGGGCCCTATTCTCTTCAATATATTTATTAATGATCTTGTAGAAGGCTTGCATAGTAAAATATCAATTTTCGCAGATGACACTAAACTGTGTAAAGTAATTTACACTGAGGAGGACAGTATACTGTATATATACTACAGAGGACAGTATACTGTATATATACTACAGAGGACAGTATACTGTATATATACTACAGAGGACAGTATACTGTATATATACTACAGAGGACAGTATACTACTACAGAGGGATCTGGATAGATTGGAGGCTTGGGCAGATAAGTGGCAGATGAGGTTTAACACTGACAAATGTAAGGTTATGCACATGGGAAGGAATAATGCAAGTCACCCGTACATACTAAATGGTAAAACACTCGGTAACACTGACATGGAAAAGGATCTAGGAATTTTAATAAACAGCAACCTAAGCTGCAAATACCAGTGTCAGGCAGCTGCTGCCAAGGCCAATAAGATAATGGGTTGCATCAAAAGGGGCATAGATGCCCGTGATGAGAACATATTCCTACTACTTTACAAATCGCTAGTCAGACCACACATGGAGTGCTGTACACAGTTCTGGGCTCCAGTGAACAAGGCAGACATAGCAGAGCTGGAGAGGGTCCAGAGGAGGGCAACTAAAGTAATAACTGGAATGGGGCAACTACAGTACCCTGAAAGATTATCAAAATTAAGGTTATTCACGTTAGAAAAAAGACGACTGAGGGGAGATCTAATTACTATGTATAAATATATCAGGGGTCAGTACAGAGATCTCTCCCATCATCTATTTATTCCCAGGACTGACTGTGACGAGGGGACATCCTCTGCGTCTGGAGGAAAGAAGGTTTGTACACAAACATAGAAAAGGGTTCTTTACGGTAAGAGCAGTGAGACTATGGAACTCTCTGCCTGAGGAGGTGGTGATGGTGAGTACAATAAAGGAATTCAAGAGGGGCCTGGATGTATTTCTGTAATAATATTACAGGCTATAGCTACTAGAGAGGGGTCGTTGATCCAGGGAGTTATTCTGATGCCTGATTGGAGTCGGGAAGGGATTTTTTATTCCCCTAAAGTGAGGAAAATTGGCTTCTACCTCACAGGTTTTTTTTGCCTTCCTCTGGATCAACTTGCAGGATAACAGGCCGAACTGGATGGACAAATGTCTTTTTTCGGGCCTTATGTACTATGTTACTATGTTGTGGCCTAAATTCACGCACAGAAGTCACCCAAACTAGTGAAATTTGTCACAAATAGAAATAATTCTAGGCTGGAATACTGTATATAACGTTTGTGGATTGAGCGCACACAGATGTGGCACAAATTAGGTTAATTTCCCCAGAAAAATAAATATCTATGATGGAGCGTTGTGTATCTCACTAGCAGGCACGCTCTAGTGAATAAGACCTTTTTATAATTTCTGCTAAACACACTGCTTTCTGATGGTGTACTGTAGATCTCACTGATACCGTGTTTCCCCGAAAATAAGACATCCCCCGAAAATAAGACCTACCTCTAGTTTTGCCTATCGCTGTAATATAAGGCATCCCTCCGAAAATAAGGCCTCCCAGATTATAAAGCAAGCCACCCCAGAATGTAAGGAGCTGACTGATTGGCCGCAGCGCAGGCGGCCGAGGTCTCTTTAAATCAGAGAGCCCGCGCCGCCGCCAGGACAAGCTGCCGCCTTCTTCCGCCCGCTGCTCCCTCTGCCCTGACGGAGTCTCACAACTTGGCTGGCACGGACACACAGGGGACGGGGTGACAGGTAGGGGGGGAATATCTGATGGAAGGTGGGGGATGTCTGGTGAAGATGGGGGGGGAGACTAAAAACGGTAATTAAAATGACACAGGGTGATCAGAGGGGGGAATCAAAATGACACAGGGTGATCAGGGTGGGGAATCAAAATGACACAGGGGTATCAGGGTGGGGAGGGGGATCATTTAAAATGACACAGAGGGATCAGAGGGGGGAATCAAAATGACACAGGAGGATCAGAAGGGGGCACTAAAATGCTATAGTAATCCCCCCTCTGATTCTCCTGTACCATTTTGATTCCCCTTCTGATCATTTAAGTGATCCCCCTCCCCACCCTGATTTCCTTTTTTTTGTTCAACAATAAATGTGTACCGTATTTTTCTTCATGGAAAAATAAGACATCCCTGAAAATAAGACCTAGCGAATCTTTGGGAGCAAAAATTAATATAAGACACTGTCTTATTTTCGGAGAAACAGGGTATGTAATATTTCTTTCTTTTGAAAGCTTTTTGGTACTGAACACAGCGATTTTCCAGCCCTGCACTATCTGTCCCTTCCTGCAGACGCCAGTCCCTAATACTGCTGAATTTAACCCTTGTTAAAAAAATAAAATGCTGCACTGCTGTCAAACACACACCTTAGTCCTGAAGAGGACTGTTTTGTCTTTCAAGAGCTTTTTAGGAGTTCAATTGTTGTAATTTCAGCAAACCGCTATATGTCCCTGCCTACTGTCTGCTCTCCCTGACGCAGAATGATCCGAGCGCGGGACGTCGGCTCCTATATAAACTAGTACCACGTGTTCCAGCCAACCAGTGTAAGGCTTATAGCTAACATGGCTATGGCATTACACTGGAGGGAATTACTGACCTGAACGCTGATTGGATGCTTCAGGAGGCGCCAAATGTGCGGGGCGGAGACTCGAGCAATGCGACGAGCACATGTGGTATTCGGCCGAGTACCGCCAGGAGCCGAGAATAGCGATGCTTGAGCCAAACCGGTACTCGGCCGAGCATGCTCGCTCATCACTATTCAGAACTTATTGGACGGCGCTTCACAGTGCAGATGGACAATAACCCAAAGCATACTGCAAAAGCAACCAAAGAGTTTAGGGGAAAGAAGTGGAATGTTATGCAATGGCCAAGTCAATCACCAGACCTGAATCCGATTGAGCGTGCATTTCACTTGCTGAAGACAAAACTGAAGGGAAAATGCCCCAAGAACAAGCAAGAACTGAAGACAGTTGCAGTAGAGGCCTGGCAGAGCATCACCAGGGATGAAACCCAGCGTCTGGTGATGTCTGCACGTGGGAGGCACATATGTAAAATGTTGTAATTCCTACACCGTTCACCTGATTTGGATGTAAATACCCTCAAATTAAAGCTGACAGTCTGCAGCTAACCTCTTCCGGACACAAGGTGTACCGGTACGCCCTGATGTCCCAGAACTTAAGGAAACAGGGCGTACCGATACGTCCTGTGTATTTCTGATCACCGCTGCTCGGCGGGCGGTGATCGGAACCCGATGCCTGCTCAAATCATTGAGCAGGCACCTTGGGTAAATGCGCGGGGGGGGGGGGGTGCCCCATGTCAATTCAGACCTGTGGTTTGCGGCTTTTACCTGGTGTGGCGGCGGTGGGCGGCGGGCGACGGTGCCATCGGGTCCCTATGCGGCTGTAGGGGGGACCCAATGGCATGGAAGGCAGCGCGAGGTCTTCTTCAGGCATCGGCGCTGCCTTCCTGTGACGAGCCTGTGAGATCCAGCCCCCTACAGAAGTAATGGAATGCATTGTAAAGGATTAGACCCCCAAAAGTTGAAGTCCCAAAGTGGGACAAAAAAAAAAGTGAAAAAAAGTTGAAAAAATAAAGTTTTCCCCCCAAAAATTTAAAGTTTCAAGTAAAAATAATCAAAAACGTCATTTTCCCAAATAAAGTAAAAAAAAAATAGTAAAAAATAGGGGGGAAAAAAAGTTGATATATTTGGTATCGCCATGTCCGTATCGACCGGCTCTATAAATATATATCATGACCTAACCACTCAGATGAACACCGTAAAAAATAAAAAATAAAAACTGTGCTAAATAAACCATGTTTTTGTCACCCTACATCACAAAAAGTACAAAAGCAAGCAATCAAAAAGGCGCATGCCCACTAAAATAGTACCAATCTAGCCGTCACCTCCTCCCGCAATAAATGAGGCCCTAACTGAGACAATCGCCCAAAAAATAAAAAAAACTATGACTAATATGGAGACACTAAAACATCATTTTTTTTGTTTTAAAAACTTGTGGTAAACTTACATAAAAAAATAAAAGATACATATTAGGTATCACCGCGTCCGTATCGACCGGATCTATAAAAATATCACATGACCTAACCCCTCATATAAACACCGTAAAAAATAAAAACTGTGCTAAATAAACCATTTTTTATCACCTTACATCACAAAAAGTGTAATAGCAAGCGATCAAAAAGTCATATGCACCCCAAAATAGTGCCAATCAAACCGTCATCTCATCCCGCAAAAAATTAGACCCTACCTAAGGTAATCGCCCAAAAACTCAAAAAACTATGGCTCTCAGAATATGGAGACACTAAAACATGATTTTCTTCAGGCCAGATGTTGCTGTGCTCTTTAGTGCCACTGCAGCCACCACTCTCCTCCTCCGGTCATCTCCTGCCCTCAGCACCCTGACCTGTATGCGTGGTCCTGTCCTACATACAACACTCCTCATAGTCCTCCCCCTGCCCACCACTGTTAGCAGCCTGTGATATGTCATCATAGGTTTCTGGTCTGTATTTGCAGCACGTGCCACCATCACTACCACTGTCACCTCCATGGCTACAAGTACCACTACTACTGGCCACGTGGCTGCTGCTGCTACTAAACACATTCTGAAGAGGCCTATGCCTTTCATTTCCACTCTTCAGTTTTCCAGACATTTTATTATGAGGCCTTTAAATAAAAATTTACCAGTTTCCTATAAAGGAAAAGTCAAGGGTTTCCGAAATGAAAAATCATAAGTTTTGTACACAGATTACTGAATGGTACAAGCAAAATAGCAAGTGTTTTTTTTTGTTAGTTTTTTTTTGTAATTTAAAATTAATATAAAATTTAGATTCATTTTGTGGACAGGTTTTTGTGTAATTCACAACAAATCTGGTTCTTTTAGAACCAAATCGCTCTTTCTTACCATTAACCCTTGTTTTTACCTTTTTTTTATTGGGATGGCTATTTGTATCTAATTGTTTTATGTCTTAAAGTGTCCTTGCCGGTACTTACTACTGGTGTTTACCATCACTGTGTTATTGGACTGGTATATCAGTAACAGGTGAATGGGTTTCTATTGGTCCCTGTTACCGATTGATATGGAGGTAGATGTTTGGTTGGTCTGCATTTCATGGTCCCTCTGCCTTCCTCCCTATAATCTGGTCCTGGTCAGAAATCCTATGGTCATTGATTAGTGAACAGTCATGTTTACATCCTCCTTACAATTAGATATGAATTACTTCTTCTTACATCATCTTTACTACAAGAAGCCATTAGAAAGTCAGAAGAAATGCAGAATACTTACGAATCACACTCAAATACATTTGGATTCTTTAGTAATGTAGGCATGTGATATCTGGTAACAGAGGACACTAGTTGTATTATCCCTCCAACTATCAGGTCCCCTGGGCTTTGGGTGAAAGGAGAATCGTCAGCCATTTCCAGTCTGCATGGAGAAGCCCAGGAACAAGTTCTGTCAATGATAATAAGCATCAGGGCGAAGAACTTTATGAGGCTCCTCATGATTTCCTAAAATAACAGAAACATATCCCAAGTTAAGACATTGTCAGTCTGGTCCTTCATGCTACATATGATGTATCTTATTAGAGCAGTAGATGAGAGTCACAGTGAAAAAGCTCCTCTTACATTCTAGAGAAAGAACAGCATGGTGGCATAGATGGCCTAATGTGTAATAAGGATTATACTGAGAAAGAGCCCCAGCTGGAAAAAGGAGTGATATGTCATAGAAAGCAAAATATTTCTTCCTGATCCCTGTGGAGATGACACTGGATGAACATTCAGACAAGGATTTTACTATATAAACCCTTATGTAAAGACAGGACTGCAGGTAATCAACAATTCCAGTTACTACATGTATACGGCTAATGAGTGCAGAAAGCTTCCAGAAATCATGACTTACAATGTTATATATCACACCGGGCTAAGGGGCTAGGAATGTCATTACTGATAGATATGTCTGAGTGAGGGGTGTCAGGGTCCATGTGATGTCTGAGTGAGGAGTGTCAGGGTCCATGTGATGTCTGAGAGAGGGGCGTCAGGGTCCATGTGATGTCTGAGTGAGGGTCGTCAGGGTCCATGTGATGTCTGAGTGAGGGGCGTCAGGGTCCATGTGATGTCTGAGAGAGGGGCGTCAGGGTCCATGTGATATCTGAGTGAGGGGTGTCAGGGTCCATGTGATGTCTGAGTGAGGGGCGTCAGGGTCCATGTGATGCCTGAGTGAGGAGCATCAGGGTCCATGTGATGTCTGAGTGAGGAGTGTCAGGGTCCATGTGATGTCTGAGTGAGGGGTGTAAGAGTCCATGTGATGTCTGAGTGAGGGGTGTCAGGGTCCATGTGATGTCTAAAAGAGGGGTGTCAGAGTCCATGTGATGTCAGAGTGAGGGGTGTCAGGGTCCATGTGATGTCTAAAAGAGGGGTGTCAGAGTCCATGTGATGTCTGAGTGAGGAGTGTCAGGGTCCATGTGATGTCTGAGTGAGGGGTGTCAGGGTCCTTGTGATATCTGAGTGAGGGGTGTCAGGGTCCATGTGATGTCTAAAAGAGGGGTGTCAGAGTCCATGTGATGTCAGAGTGAGGGGTGTCAGGGTCCATGTGATGTCTAAAAGAGGGGTGTCAGAGTCCATGTGATGTCTGAGTGAGGGGCGTCAGGGTCCATGTGATGTCTGAGTGAGGAGTGTCAGGGTCCATGTGATGTCTGAGTGAGGGGTGTCAGGGTCCATGTGATGTCTGAGTGAGGGGTGTCAGGGTCCTTGTGATATCTGAGTGAGGGGTGTCAGGGTCCATGTGATGTCTAAAAGAGGGGTGTTAGAGTCCATGTGATGTCAGAGTGAGGGGTGTCAGGGTCCATGTGATGTCTAAAAGAGGGGTGTCAGAGTTCATGTGATGTCTGAGTGAGGGGCATCAGGGTCCATGTGATGTCTAAGTGAGGAGTGTCAGGGTCCATGTGATGTCTGAGTGAGGAGTGTCAGGGTCCATGTGATGTCTGAGTGAGGGGCGTCAGGCTCCCAGTGATGAGTAGAAGTGGTGGTCACTTACCTGTTAGTATGGAGATCCTGGCTGTACGGTGACAGGTGAAGATGAGTCCAGGTCCTCTTCTTCCCAGAGTCTGTCTCTGACCCTCACATTTATCTTCTCCTTACATCAGCGCTGGCTCATCTGTGAAGAGATCAGATAGAAATAGAAGAGTTCAGGGAATTATGAGACATTCTGAAATATGTTTTTCCAGAAGATGCAATTTTCTTATTTAGTCCCCTGTGTCTTGATTATAAAATTATACTTTTTTTTCTGAAGTTTCTCACATCTGATCACTGTAAGCTTTGTTATAACTTAGAAGTGCCGCAGTAACATCAAACCATTGTGCACCAGTAGAAATAAGTGAATTGTAAAAGGCTCATTCGTGAGGTCTGGTGAAAAGTGACCAGTAGAGGCGAGGTCACCGTACCTCCCCTGTTATTATCCAAGTGGGTGTGTAGAGCCCTGGAGCAGGGAGTACTTTGATGTTTGGACATTTGTGGACATTTGTCTATTTCCCCAATGCACGGTTATAGACTTCTTACTTTGTTTTACTTGAAGGGGTTAACTTTTACTGTTTAATACTGTGTAACTGCATTTTATATATATATGATAAGAGAAAGGATTTTAGCAGCTCTCACCTCTGGTCACCTGCCTGAAGCACGGAAAGGGAAGTGGCTTGAACCTAGCCACACTTGATAAGTCCAAGAACAAAGAGAAAGGTTGATTCCAGCTTCAGCATATAAAAAGTTTTCTTTATTCGGCTTGTAATAAAATCCAACAAAGATGTCACATGGAGAGACACAAGATTGTGACGCGTTTCGGGCTGTGGTATTGAGCCCTTCTTCAAGACAATACAAAAGTGTACTAAAAACAAATACTTTAAATACCACACAAATGGGTTACTCCTCCTTCTTAGTTAATTGGAGACTGTGTCCCAGACCCAGGTGCTCCAAGATTAGGAGATCCTCCCTGGAGCATGTGGTTGGGGACGCAGTACTTCACAGAATTGCACACTCAGAAACCACATATAAACATGTTGATGCACTACATATACTGCAGAGTTAAATCATGTTTTCTGTTCAAACCCTTTGGTATGCAAGTGTCTAGAATGAACATCCAATATGTTTCCCTACTTAGAAGCTTCTGTTTGCGATCGCCTCCTCTGACAGGTGTGGACACCACTTCCACTCCCTGTACAGAAAACGCAGAAATATCGCCCTTGTGAACAGTGGCAAAATGTCTGGTAGCCGCTGAGACATTACGGGACATAAAATGAGGGACATCACTCAGATGTTTTCTTATCCGCACCTTTAGTTCATTGGTGGTACAGCCCACGTATTGTAGGTTGCATATTTTGCATGTTATGACATAAACTACATGATCTGTTTTACAATTTATATATTGCTTAAGTATATGTTGTTTATTGTTGGCCATAGATGTGACCTCTTTCGAGATAAGCATGTGTCGACAGCATATGCATTTATTGCTGCCGCATTTATAGTTTCCGTTTGTTTTAGGCCAGCTGTTCGTTCTGAGGAAATTCTCCCTATATAGACTGGGGCTGATTTTTTGCCCTACTGTAGGGGCTTTTTTTGCTACACATCTAATCCCTGTTGAAACTACATTTTTCCATTCATCATTATAGTTCAAAATATGCAGATGTTTACGTATAATTTTGCAGACCTTAAAATAGTCTCTACTATAATTAGTAATAAAGGTGATGGGTTTTTCTTTATTAATAGTAGTGTCCTTAGTCATAATATTTTTATTTTTATTCTTATTTTTATTTTCGTGACCCCTGTCATTAATGTCCCCATCAGCATTTTTGTTCTCATTGTCTATGTTCTTATTTTTATAATTTTTTGGAAAAATTAGGGTTTCTCTATCTTTTGATCTAGCAAAATTGATTCCTCTCTCAATGTTAGTTTGGGTGTAACCCCTCACCTTTAGTCTGGCTGCAATATTTTTAGCTTCTCTTTCAAAGAGCTCTGGGGTAGAGCAATTTCTCCTCGCCCTTATCATTTCTCCCTTGGGGATATTTTTCAGGACGTGTGGTGGATGGCAGGAGGAGGCAGAAAGAATAGTATTGCCAGCTGTAGGCTTCCTATGGGTGTATGTGACCACCCTGCTGGTGTCATTATCACCCTCCAGACATAAATCCAGAAAAACAATTCTCTCTGGATCGCTGGAAAAGGTGAACTTAATTGATGTAGTACAATTATTTAGATATTCTATACAATCAGCTATCCTCTCTGTGTCCCCCTGCCACACCCACAGCATGTCGTCGATATAACGACCGTACCATTTGAAATCTTCTCTATAGGGATTGTTGTCAGAAAAGAGAAAATTATTCTCCCACCACGCCATATATATATTTGCTATTGACGGTGAGTATTTAGCTCCCATAGGGATTCCTGATTGCTGTAGGTAATATTTTTTGTTGAACATAAAATAATTATGTCTCATCAAAAAATCCAAAACCAAACATAAAAATTCCTGCAGTTCTAGAGTATAATTACTGTAATGTTCCAAAAACCATTTTAAAGCAACAATAGCGGATTCGTGGGGGATGTTAGTATATAATGAGGAGATATCTGCTGTCACCCATGTAAAAGTTTTTATGCCAGTCAAAAGAGAGAAAATTAACCAAAACTGTGCTGGTATCTCTTAGATATCCTGGTATTAATGGCACAAGGGGTTGTAGCAGGGAGTCGGCCCACTCCGATAAATTTTCGGAGTATGAGCCTATACCTGCCACAATTGGACGTAATGGGGGAGGGAAGCCTGGTTTATGGATTTTGGGGAGCGCATGGAAAATAGGTGTAATTGCATGTTCTACATACATGAACTCAACTTCTCTTTTGGATAGTATGCCCAAGGAGTGACCCTTATCCAAAACAGTTTTCAGGGTTTTCTGACAAGGGGGGAGAGGATTGCAATCCAATGAAAGATAAGTATTGGAGTCTTTCAGCATATCCAGTATCTGATTCTTGTAAAGCTCACTATCAAGGATTACGACCGCTCCTCCCTTGTCAGCTTTCCGTATCACAACATCATGCATATTTTGCAATTCCAAAAAGGCTCTATGTTCGTTTTTTGTCAGATTATTTTTCAATACTTTGTCATCTGAGATAACTTTCAAAGCACATAAATCCCTTTGGATCAAATCCTGAAATCTGTCAAGGACCTCGGATCGGGACTGTATGGGGTAAAAACTCTTATTAGAGATTTTATATGTGGTGGATTTATTACACATACAGTCCCCCTCCGAACCCCCACACATTTCCTGGAGCGAAGCAATCTGCACCAGATCTGCAAAGGTAAAACATGGACACATGTTCTCAATTGTGACATCACATGGTGTATCATTAACATTAGATGCATCTTCTGTTGTAACATTAATATCATCATTAATATCTGAGAAATGTTTCTTTAGTGTCATTTTTCTAGCAAGTTTGTTGACATCTATTATTGTATGATATAGATCAAAACTGCGGGATGGGGAGAAAGAGAAACCCTTTCTCAGAACCCTCTCCTGGAAAGGGGAGACGGGCTTTGAGGAAAGGTTAATCACCTGTATGTCATTGGCTGTTTCTTGCGGCTCGGATATCGCCTGCCTTTTTCGGTGTTTTCTCCCCGCCCTGCGTTTTTTGCTTGATTACGGTGACTGGAGCCTCCTGTTGCAGATCCCTCCACATGGGTATTGGAGCTTTCCGCATTGTCTGAGTTAGAATCCAAAGAGTCCATGTCCGTGGAACTAAATGACACACCTCTATTGCGTTTTGCTCTGGATTTAAAACAGATCATGTAGTTTATGTCATAACATGCAAAATATGCAACCTACAATACGTGGGCTGTACCACCAATGAACTAAAGGTGCGTATAAGAAAACATCTGAGTGATGTCCCTCATTTTATGTCCCGTAATGTCTCAGCGGCTACCAGACATTTTGCCACTGTTCACAAGGGCGATATTTCTGCGTTTTCTGTACAGGGAGTGGAAGTGGTGTCCACACCTGTCAGAGGAGGCGATCGCAAACAGAAGCTTCTAAGTAGGGAAACATATTGGATGTTCATTCTAGACACTTGCATACCAAAGGGTTTGAACAGAAAACTTGATTTAACTCTGCAGTATATGTAGTGCATCAACATGTTTATATGTGGTCTCTGAGTGTGTAATTCTGTGAAGTACTGCGTCCCCAACCACATGCTCCAGGGAGGATCTCCTAATCTTGGAGCACCTGGGTCTGGGACACAGTCTCCAATTAACTAAGAAGGAGGAGTAACCCATTTGTGTGGTATATAAAGTATTTGTTTTTAGTACACTTTTGTATTGTCTTGAAGAAGGGCTCAATACCACAGCCCGAAACGCGTCACAATCTTGTGTCTCTCCATGTGACATCTTTGTTGGATTTTATTACAAGCCGAATAAAGAAAACTTTTTATATGCTGAAGCTGGAATCAACCTTTCTCTTTGTTCTTGGATATATATATATATTGTAAGGGGTTACACTCTCAGGTAGGGCGGCGATGACAGATTCTCTTGCAGACCACAGGATTAAAGTCCAAATGTTGCTTTATTTATCACACTCCGGCAATACAGGCAACCCCAGTTATAATTCACTGGGTAAGGTGAAGGTCCAGCCCCACAAAACATAAACCAAACCAAAATAAACACCAGAAAAACCTGGAACAGTCTTACCCACAGACGTCACTGGTTCGCCAGTCTCAGGCGATGAGGGAGAGCCAGGAACATATTCCCCGAGGTCACCGTCCTTCTCCTGGACATTAGGAACCTCCCGCCTTTGATTTCTGGTTACCTGACTCCTGACCATAGGACAATCAGGTTCACACTTTGTGACTTGACGGCATCTCCAACAGCGCTCTCTTTGTTGCAGGACAGCTGCCTGCCGTCGTGGTTGGTTGCACCTAGCACCTGCATCACGGCTCCTCCGGACATCCTCTCTAGGACTCTGTACACCCGAGCCGTAAACACTTGAACTCTTGATAGCCGCACCGCTTTCTGCCTCCTTCTCTTCCCAACGGTTGCCCTTGGAAAAGGCACACATCACCTTTTTTCGACTGGTTTTCCAGCCGCATCAGCGACACTTTCGACTTTTACAAATTGTCCACTCAGCTTTGCAGGTTTTTTCTCCAGGGCCCACTGCAATGGCGCCCTCAAAGCATCAGCACAGCTGTTACCCTGGGAAACGCTTTGGGTTAGGAGTTCTCTTTGTCTTTTATACTCCTCCATGAGTTTTTCATGCTCCTGCTGCCACTTCAGGTGCCTTTGGTTAGCCTCCAGATTGGCCTGCCTCAGCTGCTCGGTGAGATCCTCTATCCACCCCATAGCAACAGATAGACCAGGCACCAGAAAAATTTTCAGCAACAAGTCCCCTTTAAAACAGAGACCTGGCCTCCAGGTGTCTCATTTTCTAGAGACAATTTCAGCATTCACAGTCTCTTTTGCATCGCAGACATTACAGTTTCTTTCCCAGGGCTGCTGGCCCTTTAAATCCACACAGCAATTTCCTTTGCAACACAGCCGTATTTAGCAGCACCTGCTCTTGCCGTTGCCCGTAGCAACCAGTTGTCTCCTTTCAGAAGGGACGATTGCCCGCATCCGACCCCAATTGTAAGGGGTTACACTGGCAGGTAGGGCGGCGATGACAGATTCTCTTGCAGACCACAGGGTTAAAGTCCAAATGTTGCTTTATCACTTCCTCCATTGTTTTGTTTTGAGGGACTTTGTAACACTGCAGCAGCTTTTACCCAGGACATTAAATCATCAACTGTCACGCCGTTGCCCTTTGTCTTAATTTTGGTCTCTGCAGCACCTGGGGACTTCACGTCAACCAACACATCGCCTTAACTTCTTCAGCCTTTGTCTTCTTGGAGTCTCCAGTCTCTTTGAAAGCCTTCTAATCCTTCTCGGACATGGCACCATACACTTGCCCGCATCCTCCACCAATTGTGGGGGGTTAGCTCTTTTTCGGTGATTGCAACCACACACGTCTTCACGGACACCAAGTTTTAAGGTCCAAACATTGCTTTTATTTGGCACCTCAGCAAAAACAAAACATAATACAAAACAAACACCTGCCCGACTGGGCTCTAACTAAACATATAATAACCTGACTCACCTAAAGTATACCTCACAGTTCACACACTGTTTCAGGTGCAGCTTTCTTAGCCAGTAGTCCAGCTCACTTCCAACAAAGTTAGTCCAGGCTATCTCCCAGCCTCGTGGTCCCTCAGCCTTGCCCAGCTGAGACCACATTCACAGAGCCTCCAAGCCTCTGTCCACGGCTAACACACTCCCCCCTTACTGACACCCTGGGAGGTGCTTTATGCCAGCCTGAGTACCTCCAGCTGGTCTCACCTGTGGTGGAATAGGGGTGTGGATCACACTATCCACCCCTTCCTTGCCTCTAACCTGTGTGAGATCTGTCACTGTCTCACTATATATATATATATATATATATCCTGTTCATTATCACTGTATTTGCAAGGCTCTGTGGAAAGGGTTAATGAATATTCCAGACAAAAACAAGTTTCCAAACATATTATGTATTCAGTGGATCAGCAATCTGGGATATATGGAACGGTGCACTCCCCACCAGTGATGGTCAGTTCACAGTGTTTGCCAGCAAACACATGCGTGCTGCCATCTTTAGTAAGGTAGACTCACCCGTCCGGCGATGCACAGGTAAGCCCTTACCTGTGCCTGTGTCGGGAGCTAGTCTGAAATCAAACGCAGTCACCGGGAGCAGGCAGTTCCAAGAACAGCCGCCGGGGGCCTTCATCAGGCTGTTCTCGGAACTGCCTGCTCCCAGTGACTGCATTTGATTTCAGACCGGCACCCGGCACAGGTACAGGTAAAGGCTTACCTGTGCATCGCCGGACGGGTGAGTCTACCTTACTAAAAATGGCAGCCCACATGTGTTCACTGGCGAATAGTGTTGAGCTCGAATATTCGAATAGCGAATATTAATCGCGAATATCGTAACTTCGTAAATTCGTGAATATTACGAATATAGTGCTATATATTCATTATATAGAATATTCGTCATTTTTTTACATCTGAAAACATGATTCCTCCCTGCTTCTTTCTTGTGGGTCAATAAGCCATTGGCCCACAAGCAACTTAAGCAGGGGGAATCATGTTTTCATATGGACAATAAAATGACCAATATTCTAAAAAACAAATACATAGCAATATAGTGAATAAATTCATTATTTAGAATTTTGGCATTATTTTTTTCCTATCTGTAGAGTTGTTTGCATACTCCTCCCCGACAAGCGTCGCCGTCACCATGGGAACGCCTGTGGGTTAGAAAATACCATCGGATCTGAGTTTTCACTGAGATCGTGAAAACTCAGATCCGATGGTATATTCTAACCCACAGGCGTTCCCATGGTTACGGGGACGCTTGTCGAGGAGCAGTATGCCAAAGTGGAATAACAGTACACATTGGAAAAAAAAAAAAGACGAATATTCTAAATAACAAATGTATTTTCTCTATTGCTATAACTTCATCTTTTAGAATTTTACGAATATTCTAAAAAACAAAGTTATAGCAATATAGCTAATATTCGTAAAATACACATATAGACTGCAATTTAGCTAATATAGTGCAATTGTAATTTTCTTTAATAGTGTACATATTTTCCAAAACTGAAGTTCAGAAGAGGCAAAAAAAAAATTGACAAAAAAAAAAGATTAAGCACTATATTAGCTAAATTACAGTCTATATGTGTATTTTACGAATATTCGTAATATTGCACTAACTTCGTCTTTTAGAATATTCGTAATATTCTAAAAGACGAAGTTATAGCTATATATAGAATATTCGTAAAATACACATATTAGCCTAGCCATAGTCATAGGAACGTTGCCTTATACTGTCAGAAGCAAAATCGCAATACGCGAATAATTAAATCGTATATTATTCGCGATAAATAGAATAATGATGAATATTCGATATCGACGAATATAAGAGGAAAATTCATCAGTACTGGCGAACACTGCAAACTGACAATCACTGCTCCCCACGACTAGTCGCGTCTAGAAAATAATAGAATTGGATAATTATAATGGGGGGGCACTCTTCCATCTGATGCTGCATGGACCAAATAGTCGGCCTGGTGTAAAAACTATACGTTTATTATACACAAACAAGACACATAAAACCCTATAGAATCTATAAACACATATAATATCAAAATGGTTCTTCAAACCTCTTAGGGTAATAGCGATAAAAAATATATCATATTGATGACCGAAAAAAATATAGAGATAAAATTGATTTAAAAAAACGAAGCTTAAAGGGATTCTGTCACCTCTTTTTACCCTATAGAGATGCGGACATGCATGGCTAGATCGCTGCTAGCATGTCCGCAATATACCTGTCCCATAGCTCTGTGTGGTTTTATTGAGTGTAAAAAATTATTTTATATATATGTAAATCAGCCTGGTAAGGAGCCCAAGGGGCTGTACTAACCGTTCTGGAACCCAGCCATGCATCCCCTGTGAAGGAGCCCAACACCGCCTGTAACATGGAGTCTCCTCCTTGCTCACGAAGTCAGATATCCATAATCTTGCGATTCACGAGCTCGCGCATGCGCATTGCCGGCTTAGTGTTCCTTCCCTGTGCTGGCATCAGCCTCAGGGAAAGAACTGCACATGCGAGAACTCTCACATCGCGAGATTACAGTGATCTGACTTCATGAGCAAAGAGGAGATTGCTGGTTACAGGTGGTGCTGGGCTCCCCTCACAGGGGGGCATGGCTGGGCTACAGAACGGATAGTACAGCCCCTTGGGCTCCTTACCAGGCTGATTTACATATATATAAAATCATTTTTTACACTCAATAAAAGCACACAGAGCTATGGGACAGGTATATTGCGGACATGCTAGCGTCGATCTAGCCGTGCATGTCCACACCTCTATAGGGTAAAAAGAGGTGACAGAATCCCTTTAATAGAGGTCCAAGAATATATAATATATACAGTACAGACCAAAAGTTTGAACACACCTTCTCATTCAAAGAGTTTTCTTTATTTTCATGACTATGAAGGCATCAAAACTATGAATTAACACATGTGGAATTATATACATAACAAACAAGTGTGAAACAACTGAAAATATGTCATATTCTAGGTTCTTCAAAGTAGCCACCTTTTGCTTTGATTACTGCTTTGCACACTCTTGGCATTCTCTTGATGAGCTTCAAGAGGTAGTCCCCTGAAATGGTCTTCCAACAGTCTTGAAGGAGTTCCCAGAGATGCTTAGCACTTGTTGGCCCTTTTGCCTTCACTCTGCGGTCCAGCTCACCCCAAACCATCTCTATTGGGTTCAGGTCCGGTGACTGTGGAGGCCAGGTCATCTGGCGCAGCACCCCATCACTCTCCTTCATGGTCAAATAGCCCTTACTTTCAAAGTTTTCCCAATTTTTCAACTGACTGACTGACCTTCATTTCTTAAAGTAACGATGGCCACTTGTTTATCTTTACTTAGCTACTTTTTTCTTGTCATAATATAAATTCTAACAGTCTATTCAGTAGGACTATCAGCTGTGTATCCACCTGACTTCTCCTCAACGCAACTGATGATCCCAACCCCATTTATAAGGCAAGAAATCCCACTTATTAAACCTGACAGGGCACACATGTGAAGTGAAAACCATTTCAGGGGACTACCTCTTGAAGCTCATCAAGAGAATGCCAAGAGTGTGCAAAGCAGTAATCAAAGCAAAAGGTGGCTACTTTGAAGAACCTAGAATATGACATATTTTCAGTTGTTTCACACTTGTTTGTTATGTATATAATTCCACATGTGTAAATTCATAGTTTTGATGCGTTTAGTGTGAATCTACAATTTTCATAGTCATGAAAATAAAGAAAACTCTTTGAATGAGAAGGTGTGTCCAAACTTTTGGTCTGTACTGTATATTGTGAGGATTCGCTCTGGTAGGCAGGGTAAGAGGACGCAGAACAGAGGCAAAAGAAACAGTTTGTAAAACAAAACCTCAGTGTTTATTCACACAGGAGAAAAAAACAAAGCAACAATTTTCAGTCTTCGTGTTTGTTCACACAATGGAAAGTCCAAAGCACAAAACAGTCACCTTATTATAAGGTTTTTACAGCGTCCACAACAGGCTTTAGGGGGCTTGTTACCCCGCATGCGGCTCTCAGCCCTCTATCACGGCACCATGCCTCAGATCCCAAGACAGAGACCTTGATTCTGAGCCCAGCTGCCTATTTAACCTCTTCAGGACACAGGGCGTACAGGTACGCCCTTATGTCCTGGTACATACCTGTGTATTTCTGATCATCGCCGCGCAGCGGGCGGTGATCGGAAGTCGGTGCCTGCTCAAATCATTGACCGTGACCCCCCCATGTCGGCGATCGCCGCAAACCACAGGTAAATTCAGACCTGCGGTTTGCGGCTTTTACCTATTGCGGCGGGCGGTGCCATTTGGTCCCCATGCGGTTGTAGGGGGGACCCGATGGCATTGAAGGCAGCGCGATGTCTAAGGAAGGCATCGCGCTGCCTTCTGGTGACGTGCCTGTGAGATCCAGCCCCCTGGATCTCACAGGCCGGAAGCTGTATGAGTAATACACACAGTATTACTCATACAGCCAATGCATTCCAATACAGAAGTATTGGAATTCATTGTAAAGGATTAGACCCCCAAAAGTTCAAGTCCCAAAGTGGGACCAAAAATTAAGTGAAAAAAAAAGTTTAAAAAATAACGTTTTCCCCCCAAAAAACAAAAACGTCATTTTCCCCAAATAAAGTAAAAAAAAATTGGTAAAACATAGGGGAAAAAAAAGTATAAATATTAGGTATCGCCGCGTCATCCCGCAAAAAATGAGACCCTACCTAAGATAATCACCCAAAAACTGAAAAAACTATGGCTCTCAGACTATGGAGACACTAAAACATGATTTTTTTTTTGTTTCAAAAATTATATTATTGTGTAAAACTTACATAAATAAAAAAAATGTATACATATTAGGTATCGCTGCGTCCGTATCGACCAGCTCTATAAAAATATCACATGACCTAACCCCTCAGATGAGCACCATAAAAAATAAAAATTAAAAACTGTGCTAAATAAACAATTTTTTGTCACCTTACATCACAAAAAGTGTAATAGCAAGCGATCAAAAAGTCACACGCACCCCAAAACAGTGCCAATAAAACCGTCATCTCATCCCTCAAAAATACTACCCTACCCAAGGTAATCGCACAAAAACTGAAAAAATTATGGCTTTCAGACTATGAAAACACTAAAACATGATTTTTTTGCTTCAAAAATGAAATCATTGTGTAAAACTTACATAAATAAAAAAAAAGTATACATATTAGGTATCGCCGCGTCCGTATCGGCTGGCTCTATAAACATATCACATGACCTAACCCCTCAGATGAACACCGTAAAAAAATTAAAAATAAAAACTGTGCTAAATAAACCATTTTTTGTCACCTTACATCACAAAAAGTGTAATATAGAGCAACCAAAAATCATATGTACCCTAAACTAGTACCAACGAAACTTCCACCCTATCCCGTAGATTCTAAAATGGGGTCACTTTTTTGGAGTTTCTACTCTAGGGGTGCATAAGGGGGGGCTTCAAATGGGACATGGTGTCAAAAAAAACAGTCCAGCAAAATCTGCCTTCCAAAAACCGTATGGCATTCCTTTCCTTCTGCGCCCTGCCGTGTGCCCGTACAGCAGTTTACAACCACATATGGGGTGTTTCTGTAAACTACAGAATCAGGGCCATAAATATTGAGTTTTGTTTGGCTGTTAATCCTTGCTTTGTTACTGGAAAATATGGATTAAAATGGAAAATTTGCCAAAAAATTGAAATTCTGAAATTTCATCTCCATTTGCCAACAACTCTTGTGGAACACCTAAAGGGTTAACAAAGTTTGTAAAATCAGTTTTGAATACCTTGAGGGGTGCAGTTTCTTAGATGGGGTCACTGTTATGAAGTTTCTACTCTAGGGTTGCATCAGGGGGTCTTTAAATGGGACATGGTGTCAAAAAAACCAGTCCAGCAAAACCTGCCTTTCAAAAACCGTATGGCATTCCTTCCCTTCTGCGCCCTGCCGTGTGCCCGTACAGCGGTTTACAACCACATATGGGTTGTTCCTGTAACAGAATCAGAGCCATAAATATTGAGTTTGGTTTGGCTGTTAACCCTTGCTTTGTAACTGAAAAAAAAAAATATTAAAATGGAAAATCTGCCAAAAAAGTGAAATTTTGAAATTGTATCTCTATTTTCCATTACCGTATTTTTCGCCCCATAAGACACACTTTTTCCTCCCCAGAAATGGGAGGAAAATGCCCCTGCGTCTTATGGGGTGAATGCTGACAGTTTTAACATCGCTGGATGCGATGTACGGAGCGGGGGCCGGGGGAGGGACTGGGAGGAGGAGCTGGGGGCCGGCAATAGCGGTGGGGCGGTGCGGTCACTGTACTATAGCCCCACCGCTCCGGTATTCTAATATAAAATGTATTGTTGAATTAAAAGTTATTAAACATGCCCCCCTCACTCCTAATAGTACCGTATATCCTAATTGTTTCTGTATAATGCCGGCAGGCAGGCCGGGCGGGCGGCAGCGTAACTCACTGATGTCACGTGCCTGCGCCGCCTCCTTTATGAATGAAGCAGGCGGCGCAGGAAAGTGACGTCAGTGAGTGACGCGCCGGCCGCGCGGCCCACCTACCGGCATTATACAGAAGCAATTAGAATATACGGTACTATTAGGAGTGAGGGGGGCATGTTTAATAACTTTTCATTCAATAATACATTTTATATTTGTATACTGGGGGGGGCGGCGGCGGGGGGGGCACACAGAATCTGTGGATGGCACAGTTAAGGGGTGGGGGTCTGTGGATGGCTTTGTTATGGGCTGGGGGGGGTCTGTGGATGGCACTGTTATGGGGTGGGGGTCTGTGGATGGCACATATATAACAGTGCCATCCACAGATCCCCCCCTGTCACAGTGCCATCCACAGATCCCCCCCTGTAACAGTGCCAGCCACAGATCCCCCCCTGTAACAGTGTCCGTCATCCACAGATCCCCCATAAGTGTCCGTCATCCACAGATCCCCCCATAAGTGTCCGTCATCCACAGATCCCCCCATAAGTGTCCGTCATCCACAGATCCCCCCATAAGTGTCCATCATCTACAGATCCCACCATAAGTGTCCGTCATCCACAGATCCCCCCATAACAGTGTCCGTCATCCACAGATCCCCCATAAGTGTCCGTCATCCACAGCTCCCCCCATAAGTGTCCATCATCCACAGATCCCACCATAAGTGTCCGTCATCCACAGATCCTCCCATAACAGTGTCCGTCATCCACAGATCCTCCCATAACAGTGTCCGTCATCCACAGATCCCCCATAACAGTGTCCGTCATCCACAGATCCCCCCCATAACAGTGTCCGTCATCCACAGATCCCCCCATAACAGTGTCCGTCATCCACAGATCCCCCCCATAACAGTGTCCGTCATCCACAGATCCTCCCATAACAGTGTCCGTCATCCACAGATCCTCCCATAACAGTGTCCGTCATCCACAGATCCCCCCATAACAGTGTCCTTCATCCACAGATCCTCCCCATAACAGTGTCCGTCATCCACAGATCCCCCCATAACAGTGTCCGTCATCCACAGACCACCATTAGTTCCAAACCCACCAAAAGCACACCTTTTGGTTAAAAAAATGTTTTTTCTTATTTTCCTCCCCAAAAACCTAGGTCTTATAGGGTGAAAAATAAGGTAATTCTTGTGGAACACCTAAACGGTTAACAAAGTTTGTAAAATCAGTTTTGAATACCTTGAGAGGTGTAGTTTCTTAGATGGGTCACTTTTATGGAGTTTCTACTCTAGGGTTGCATCAGGGGGGCTTCAAATGGGACATGGTGTCAAAAAAAACAGTCCAGCAAAACCTGCCTTTCAAAAACCATATTACATTCCATTCCTTCTGCGCCCTGCCGTGTGCCCGTACAGTGGTTTACGACCACATATGGGATGTTTATGTAAACTACAGAATCAGAGCCATAAATATTTAGTTTGGTTTGGCTGTTAACCCTTGCTTTGTAACTGATTTTTTTTTATTAAAATGGAAAATCTGCCAAAAAAGTGAAATTTTGAAATTGTATCTCTATTTTCCATTAATTCTTGTGGAACACCTAAAGGGTTAACAAAGTTTGTAAAATCAGTTTTGAATACCTTGAGAGGTGTAGTTTCTAGAATGGGGTAATTTTTGGGTGGTTTCTATTATGTAAGCCTCACAAAGTGACTTCAGACCTGAACTGCTCCCTAAAAATTGGGTTTTTGAAAATTTCAAGATTTGCTTCTAAACTTCTAAGCCTTATAACATCAACAAAAAATTAAATATCATTCCCAAAATTATCCAAACATGAAGTAGACATATGGGGAATGTAAAGTAATAACTATTTTTGGAGGTATTACTATGTATTATAGAAGTAGAGAATTAGAAACTGCAATTTAGAAAAAAAAATTAAAAAAATTGTATTTTTTTATAAATAAAAATGATTTTTTTTAACTTCATTTTACCAGTGTCATGAAGTACAATATGTGACGAAAAAACTATCTCAGAATGGCCTGGATAAGTCAAAGCGTTTTAACCACCTCCGGACCGCCTAACGCAGGACCGCGTTCCGGAGGTGGCAGCGCTGCGCACAGTCACGCATATATGCGTCATCTCGCGAGACGCGAGACTTCCTATGAACGAGCGCACACAGGCGCGCGCGCTCACAGGAACGGAAGGTAAGAGAGTTGATCTCCAGCCTGCCAGCGGCGATCGTTCGCTGGCAGGCTGGAGATGTGTTTTTTTTAACCCCTAACAGGTATATTAGACGCTGTTTTGATAACAGCGTCTAATATACCTGCTACCTGGTCCTCTGGTGGTCCCCTTTGTTTGGATCGACCACCAGAGGACACAGGTAGCTCAGTAAAGTAGCACCAAGCACCACTACACTACACTACACCCCCCCCCCGGTCACTTATTAACCCCTTATTAGCCCCTGATCACCCCATATAGACTCCCTGATCACCCCCCTGTCATTGATTACCCCCCTGTCATTGATCAACCCCCTGTAAAGCTCCATTCAGACGTCCGCATGATTTTTACGGATCCACTGATAGATGGATCGGATCTGCAAAACGCATCCGGACGTCTGAATGAAGCCTTACAGGGGCATGATCAATAACTGTGGTGATCACCCCATATAGACTCCCTGATCACCCCCCTGTCATTGATTACACCCCTGTCATTGATTACCCCCCTGTAAAGCTCCATTCAGATGTCCGCATGATTTTTACGGATCCACTGATAGATGGATCGGATCTGCAAAACGCATCCGGACGTCTGAATGAAGCCTTACAGGGGCGTGATCAATGACTGTTGTGATCACCCCATATAGACTCCCTGATCACCCCCCTGTAAAGCTCCATTCAGATGTCCGCATGATTTTTACGGATGCACTGATAGATGGATAGGATCCGCAAAACGCATCCGGACGTCTGAATAAAGCCTTACAGGGGCGTGATCAATGACTGTGGTGATCACCCCATATAGACTCCCTGATCACCCCCCTGTAAAGCTCCATTCAGATGTCCGCATGATTTTTACGGATGCACTGATAGATGGATCGGATCCGCAAAACGCATCCGGACGTCTGAATGAAGCCTTACAGGGGCATGATCATTGACTGTGGTTATCACCCCATATAGACTCCCTGATCACCCCCCTGTCATTGATTACCCCCCTGTAAAGCTCCATTCAGATGTCCGCATGATTTTTACGGATCCACTGATAGATGGATCGGATCCGCAAAACGCATCCGGACGTCTGAATGAAGCCTTACAGGGGCATGATCAATGACTGTGGTGATCACCCCATATAGACTCCCTGATCACCCCCCTGTAAAGCTCCATTCAGATGTCCGCATGATTTTTACGGATGCACTGATAGATGGATCGGATCCGCAAAACGCATCCGGACGTCTGAATGAAGCCTTACAGGGGCATGATCATTGACTGTGGTTATCACCCCATATAGACTCCCTGATCACCCCCCTGTCATTAATTACCCCCCTGTAAAGCTCCATTCAGATGTCCGCATGATTTTTACGGATCCACTGATAGATGGATCGGATCCGCAAAACGCATACGGACGTCTGAATAAAGCCTTACAGGGGCGTGATCAATGACAGAGGGGTGATCACCCCATATAGACTCCCTGATCACCCCCCTGTCATTGATCACCCCCCTGTAAGGCTCCATTCAGACATTTTTTTGGCCCAAGTTAGCGGAATTATATATTTTTTTTCTTACAAAGTCTCATATTCCACTAACTTGTGTCAAAAAATAAAATCTCACATGAACTCACCATACCCCTCACGGAATCCAAATGCGTAAAATTTTTTAGACATTTATATTCCAGACTTCTTCTCGCGCTTTAGGGCCCCTAGAATGCCAGGGCAGTATAAATACCCCACATGTGACCCCATTTCGGAAAGAAGACACCCCCAGGTATTCCGTGAGGGGCATATTGAGTCCATGAAAGATTGAAATTTTTGTCCCAAATTAGCGGAACGGGAGACTTTGTGAGAAAAAAATTAAAAATATCAATTTCCGCTAACTTGTGCCAAAAAAAAAAAATTTCTATGAACTCGCCATGCCCCTCATTGAATACCTTGGGGTGTCTTCTTTCCAAAATGGGGTCACATGTGGGGTATTTATACTGCCCTGGCATTCTAGGGGCCCCAAAGCGTGAGAAGAAGTCTGGTATCCAAATGTCTAAAAATGCCCCCCTAAAAGGAATTTGGGCACCTTTGCGCATCTAGGCTGCAAAAAAGTGTCACACATCTGGTATCGCTGTACTCAGGAGAAGTTGGGGAATGTGTTTTGGGGTGTCATTTTACATATACCCATGCTGGGTGAGAGAAATATCTTGGTCAAATGCCAACTTTGTATAAAAAAATGGGAAAAGTTGTCTTTTGCCAAGATATTTCTCTCACCCAGCAAGGGTATATGTAAAATGACACCCCAAAACACATTCCCCAACTTCTCCTGAATACGGCGATACCACATGTGTGACACTTTTTTGCAGCCTAGGTGGGCAAAGGGGCCCATATTCCAAAGAGCACCTTTCGGATTTCACAGGTCATTTACCTACTTACCACACATTAGGGCCCCTGGAAAATGCCAGGGCAGTATAACTACCCCACAAGTGACCCCATTTTGGAAAGAAGACACCCCAAGGTATTCCGTGAGGGGCATGGCGAGTTCCTAGAATTTTTTTTTTTTTGTCACAAGTTAGTGGAAAATGCTGATTTTATTTTTTTTTTTTTTCATACAAAGTCTCATATTCCACTAACTTGTGACAAAAAATAAAAACTTCCATGAACTCACTATTGCCATCAGCGAATATCTTGGGGTCTCTTCTTTCCAAAATGGGGTCACTTGTGGGGTAGTTATACTGCCCTGGCATTCTAGGGGCCCAAATGTGTGGTAAGTAGTTTGAAATCAAATTCTGTAAAAAATGACCTGTGAAATCCGAAAGGTGCTCTTTGGAATATGGGCCCCTTTGCCCACCTAGGCTGCAAAAAAGTGTCACACATCTGGTATCTCCGTACTCAGGAGAAGTTGGGGAATGTGTTTCGGGGTGTCATTTTACATATACCCATGCTGGGTGAGAGAAATATCTTGGCAAAAGACAACTTTTCTCATTTTTTTATACAAAGTTGGCATTTGACCAAGATATTTATCTCACCCAGCATGGGTATATGTAAAAAGACACCCCAAAACACATTTCTCAACTTCTCCTGAATACAGAGATACCAGATGTGTGACACTTTTTTGCAGCCTAGGTGGGCAAAGGGGCCCATATTCCAAAGAGCACCTTTGGGATTTCACAGGTCATTTTTTACAGAATTTGATTTCAAACTCCTTACCACACATTTGGGCCCCTAGAATGCCAGGGCAGTATAACTACCCCACAAGTGACCCCATTTTGGAAAGAAGAGACCCCAAGGTATTCGCTGATGGGCATAGTGAGTTCATGGAAGTTTTTATTTTTTGTCACAAGTTAGTGGAATATGAGACTTTGTATGAAAAAAAAAAAAAAAAATCATCATTTTCCACTAACTTGTGACAAAAAATAAAAACTTCCATGAACTCGCCATGCCCCTCACGGAATACCTTGGGGTGTCTTCTTTCCGAAATGGGGTCATTTGTGGGGTGTTTGTACTGTCTGGCCATTGTAGAACCTCAGGAAACATGACAGGTGCTCAGAAAGTCAGAGCTGCTTCAAAAAGCGGAAATTCACATTTTTGTACCATAGTTTGTAAACGCAATAACTTTTACCCAAACCATTTTTTTTTTACCCAAACATTTTTTTTTTATCAAAGACATGTAGAACAATACATTTAGAGCAAAATTTCTATATGGATCTCGTTTTTTTTTGCAAAATTTTACAACTGAAAGTGAAAAATGTCATTTTTTTGCAAAAAAATCGTTAAATTTCGATTAATAACAAAAAAAGTAAAAATGTCAGCAGCAATGAAATACCACCAAATGAAAGCTCTATTAGTGAGAAGAAAAGGGGGTAAAATTCATTTGGGTGGTAAGTTGCATGACCGAGCAATAAACGGTGAAAGTAGTGTAGTGCAGAAGTGTAAAAAGTGGCCTGGTCTTTCAGGGTGTTTAAGCACTGGGGGCTGAATTGGTTAAAGTTATCACCACTTAAAGTGACATTGGTCAGATTTGCAAAAAATGGCCTGGTCCTTAACCCCATAGGGACACAGCCTTATTTCACCTTAAGGACCAGGCCATTTTTTGAAAATCTGACCACTGTCACTTTAAGTGCTGATAACTTTAAAACGCTTTGACTTATCCAGGCCATTCTGAGATTGTTTTTTCGTCACATATTGTACTTCATGACACTGGTAAAATGAAGTCCAAAAATTATTTTTTTTTGCACAAAATAATACCTAATTTACCAAAAAATTGGAAAAATTTGCAAATTTCAAAGTTTCAGTTTCTCTACTTCTGTAATACATAGTAATACCCCCAAAAATTGTGATGACTTTACATTCCCCATATGTCTACTTCATGTTTGAATTGTTTTGGAAATTATATTTTATTTTTTGGGGATGTTATAAGGCTTAGAAGTTTAGAAGCAAATCTTGAAATTTTTCAGAAATTTACAAAAACTCAATTTTTAGGGACCAGTTCAGGTCTGAAGTCACTTTGCGAGGCTTACATAATAGAAACCACCCAAAAATGACCCCATCTAAGAAACTACACCCCTCAAGGTATTCAAAACTGATTTTACATACGTTGTTAACCCTTTAGGTGTTGCACAAGAGTTATTGGCAAATGGGGATGAAATTTGAGAATTTAATTTTTTTGTATAATTTTCCATTTTAACCCATTTTTTCCACTAACAAAGCAAGGGTTAACAGCCAAACAAGACTGTATCTTTATTGCCCTGACTCTGCCATTTACAGAAACACCCAATATGTGGCCGTCAACTACTGTACGGCCACACAGCGGGGCGTAGAGTGAAAGGTGCGACGTTTGGTTTTTGGAAGGCTGATTTTTATGGACTGGTTTATTTACACCATGTCCTATTTGAAGCCCCCTGATGCACCCCTAGAGCAGAAACTCCCTAAAAGTGACCCCATTTAAGAAAGTACACCCCTCTATTCAAAACTGATTTTACATATGTCGTTAACCCTTTAGGTGTTGCACAAGAGTTATTGGCAAATGGGGAGGAAATTTGAAAATTTCATTTTTTTGCCTTATTTTCCATTTTAACCCATTTTTTCCACTAACAAAGCAAGGGTTAACAGTCAAACAAGACTGTATCTTTATTGCCCTGACTCTGCCGTTTACAGAAACACCCAATATGTGGCCGTAAACTACTGTACGGCCACACAGCGGGGCGTAGAGTGAAAGGTACGCCGTTTGGTTTCTGGAGGGCTAATTTTGCTGGACTGTTTTTTTTTACACCATGTCCCATTTGAAGCCCCCCTGATGCACCCCTGGAGTAGAAACTCACTAAAAGTGACCGCATCTAAGAAAGTACACCCCTCAAGGTATTCAAAACTGATTTTACATACGTCGTTAACCCTTTAGGTGTTGCACAAGAGTTATTGGCAAATAGGAGGATGAAATTTGAAAATTTCAT
Organism: Bufo bufo; assembly: GCF_905171765.1. Classification (NCBI taxonomy): domain Eukaryota; kingdom Metazoa; phylum Chordata; class Amphibia; order Anura; family Bufonidae; genus Bufo; species Bufo bufo. The sequence goes on along the minus strand of NC_053392.1, from coordinate 25,759,942 downwards.
TTTTTTGCCTTATTTTCCATTTTAACCCATTTTTTCCACTAACAAAGCAAGGGTTAACAGCCAAACAAGACTGTATCTTTATTGCCCTGACTCTGCTGTTTACAGAAACACCCAATATGTGGCCGTCAACTACTGTACGGCCACACAGCGGGGCGTAGAGTGAAAGGTGCGCCGTTTGGTTTTTGGAGGGCTGATTTTTATGGACCGGTTTATTTACACCGTGTCCTGTTTCAACCCCCCTGATGCACCCCTGGAGTAGAAACTCCCTAAAAGTGACCCCATCTAAGAAAGTACACCCCTCAAGGTATTCAAAACTGATTTTACATACGTCGTTAACCCTTTAGGTGTTGCACAAGAGTTATTGGCAAATGGGGATGAAATCTGAAAATTTCATTTTTTTGCCTTATTTTCCATTTTAACCCATTTTTTCCAGTAACAAAGCAAGGGTTAACAGCCAAACAAGACTGTATCTTTATTGCCCTGACTCTGCCGTTTTAAGAAACACCCAATATGTGGCCGTAAACTACTGTACGGCCACACAGCGGGGCATAGAGTGAAAGGTGCGCCGTTTGGTTTTTGGAGTGCTGATTTTTATGGACCGGTTTATTTACACCTTGTCCTGTTTCAACCCCCCTGATGCACCCCTGGAGTCAAAACTCCCTAAAAGTGACCCCATTTTGGAAACTACGGGATAAGGTGGCATTTTTTGGGGGACTATTTTTAGGGTAGATATGATTTTTGGTTGCTCTATATTACATTTTTGTGAGGCAAGGTTACCAAAAATTGAAATTCTGAAATTTCATCTCCATTTGCCATTAACTGTTGAGGAACACCTAAAGGGTTAATAAAGTTTGTATAATCAGTTTTGAATACCTTGAGGGGTGTAGTTTCTTAGATGGGGTCACTTTTAGGGAGTTTTTACTCTAGGGGGGCATCAGGGGGGCTTCAAAAGGGACATGGTGTCAATAAAAAAGGCCATCAAAATCGGCCTTCCAGAAACCATGTCGGTCCTTTCTTTTTGCGGCCTCCCTTTTACTGATACAGCAGTTTACGACCACAAATGTGGCATTTCTGTAAACTGCAGTATCAGGGTAATAAATATAAACTTTTGTTTGGTTGTTAACCCTTGTTTTGTTACCGAAAAAAACGGATTGAAATGGAAAAGTGCCAAAAATTTTGTTTTTGGCACCGTTTTTTTTTTTTTTTTTTAACCGTGTTAATCTGGGGGGTTAGGTCATGGTATATTTTTATAGAGGAGATTCTTACGGACGCGGCGATACCTAATAAGTCTACTTTTTTTTTACAATTATTTAGGTTTTTGACTATATTATCCTTTTTGATACAAAAATAAAATTTTTGTATATCTAAAGTCTAGGTGTCATTTTTTTATTTATTTTTTATCCGATTATCTTATGTGGGGGCTCATTTTTTGCGGGAAGAGCGGACGGTTTTATTGGCCCTATTTTGGGGGCTATATGACTTTTTTATCGCTTGCTATAAAAATATTTGTTATGTTTGGTGACAAAAAAAATCGTTTTTTGCACTTTTTTTTTTTTGACCGTGTTAATCTGGGGGGTTGGATCATGGGGTATTTTTATAAAGGAGATTCTTACGGACGCGGAGATACCTAATAAGTCTACTTTTTTTACATTTATTTAGGTTTTAGACTATATTATCCTTATTGATACAAAAAAAAATTTTTTGTATCTCTAAAGTCTAGGTGTCATATATATATATTTTTTTATCCGATTATCTTATGTGGGGGCTCATGTTTTGCTGGACGAGCGGACGGTTTTATTGGCACTATTTTGGGGGCTATATGACTTTATGATCGCTTGCTATTAAACTTTTTGTTATGTAAGGTGACAAAAAAAAATCTTTTTTTGCACTTTTTTTATTTTGTTTCCTTGACCGTGTTAATCTGGGGGGTTAGGTCATGGGGTATTTTTATCGAGGAGATTATTACCGACGCGGCGATACCTAATATGTCTACTTTTAATAAATTATTTTCCTTTTTTGGGTGTCTCAAGTCTGAGAACCAGTTTTTTTATCCGATGTCAGTGCTGAATTGGGATATAAATTTAGTACTCCATGGAAGTGTGATACTCCCTGAAGCAACCAATAATGCAGAGGCCCGGATGATCGGGGCACGTGTCACAATGATTAGTGGTGTCCTTCCGTATCCCCCTCCTGTGACACACTCTGCACCTTTTTTGGGTTCGTCCCTTCTTTCCAGTATGGGGGACCACACCTGGAAAGTGTTGGCCAGGGACGATCCGGGCACCTACAGTTCCCGAGGTACTCCGGCCTGCTCTTTCCTGGTCCGAAAAGATCAGGGCCATGAGGACTGCCTCATAGAACTGGAGGAATGTCCCTGTGCTGCCAGCGCTTCGGGATAGTACAAAAGAGTTGTACATGGCAACCTGCACCAAGTAGACCGCAACTTTTTTGTACCATGCCCGGGTTTTGCGCATGGCGTTATATGGCTTGAGGACTTGATCCGAGAGATCAACTCCTCCCATATACCGATTGTAGGCGACGATACAATCGGGCTTGAGGACCGTTGCCGCGGTACCTCGCACAGGGACAGGGGTGATGCCGTTACCATGAATTGTGGACAGCATAAGGACATCCCTCTTGTCCTTATACCTGACCAGCAACAGGTTTCCAGTGGTAAGGGCACGGGTCTCACCCCTGGGGATAGGTACCTGAAGGGGGAGGGCAGGGAGGCTGCGTTGATTTTTCCACACGGTCCCACAAGCGAACGTGGATCTGGCGGCAAGGGACTGGGACAAGGGGATACTGGTATAAAAGTTATCCACGTACAGGTGGTAACCCTTATACAGCAGTGGGTACATAAGGTCCCACACAAGTTTCCCGGTAACACCCAGAGTGGGGGGACATTCTGGGGGTTGAATCCGGGAATCTCGCCCCTCGTATATACGAAATTTGTAAGTGTACCCTGAGGTACTCTCACAAATTTTGTATAGCTTCACGCCATACCTCGCCCGCTTGGAGGGCACATACTGGCGGAAAATGAGTCTCCCCTTAAACGCAATGAGAGACTCATCAACTGCGACCTCCCTTCCAGGTACATAGGCCTCCATGAATTTGGCCCCAAAGTGATCGATGACCGGCCATATCTTATACAGACGGTCATGGGCAGGATCACCTCGGGGGGGACATGCTGCATTATCGGAATAATGCAGACATTTCCGGATGGCCTCAAACCGGGAGCGTGTCATGGCTGTACTGTAAAGTGGGGTCTGGTATAGGACGTCCCCACTCCAGTACAGCCTGACACTGGGTTTCTTGACCAGGCCCATATGCAGCACGAGGCCCCAAAATGTCCTCATTTCGGCTGCACTGACCGGCGTCCAGCCACCGGGCATGATCAAAAAGGAGCCCGGGTGTTGAGCGACGAACTGTTGGGCGTACAGATTCGTCTGCTCCACCATCAGATTTACCAGTGGGTCACTGAAAAAATGACGAAAAAAGTCATATTCAGTGTAGCCCACTGTGGAAATTTGGATTCCTGATTGGCCTACAAAATCAGGAATCACGGGCTCGTATCGCTCTGGGCTACAACAGACAAGTTCACCTGCAGGGTGCTCCGGTGGATTTAACTGGTGGGCCCGGGAAACCAGTACGAGCCCCAGAGCTGCTCGTACTAGGCTGGGCCACGGGGTCCCTAACATGGCGGTCCCCTTGCTCCGCCTGGCGGCGTCTCCGCCGCCTTGGGGGCTCATCATCATCGCTAGATGATGAGGAGGATGCGGATGACAACAGGAAAGTGGGGTCATCCTCGTCCTCACTGGGACTCTCGGAGTCGGAGGCAAGCTGGGCGTATGCCTCCTTGGCCGAGAACGTCCGGCGGGCCATAGGGGAGTGTGTGTCTGCGTGTATATGTGCGTGTGTGTAACTCTTTATTTTGTGTGCGTGTGTGTGGGGGCACGGGTGTTCACAAACTCACCTTAAAACTAACAGAAAAAAAACAAACAACTAACTAAAAAAAGGGCAAAAAATGTGAAAAAAAAAATCTAAACCGCTGATCAACCGTCCGAAGTTGATCAGCGGTGGGGTGTGCGATGCGCTAACAGTGGCCGGACACTAAGTGACGGCCACAGTCAGAGTACACCAAAAAAGAAAAAAAAAGAAAAGAAAAAATGCACCCCAAAAAAGGTGGGGGGGGCATGGGGGGCAGGGTGTGGGGGGGAAGTGGCAGAACCCCTGGGGGGTCTAGGTGTGCTGTGGACCCAAGACACCCTAACTTAGGGTGATGCAATCAAAGTTCAGAAAAGTTCAGAAACTAACTTTCCCTTTTTTTCCCCGGCCTAAACCAAACTTTCCCTGTGCTGTCCCTATGTACCTGATGGGGGGTGCTGGGGCACAGATCGGGTCCTGGGGGCAGAGATCGGGTCCTAGGGGTGCTGGCAGCGATGGCAGACACACGTGCAGGCAGCTCCTCTCTCCTCCGGCTCCGGAACACAAAAGGAGGAGGAGAGGAGCACCTGCCTCTTTTGAATCTGCCGCCGGACCGCCCACAGACCAATCAGAAAGCGATCCTGAGCGGTGATGTCACCATCACCACTCAGGATCGCTGGATGGTGATTGGTGGAGTGAAATCACACCACCATCACCATCCTGTTCTGGGTTATTGGGTCTTCAGAGACCCGAATATCCCGGAAACGCAGAAAACCGCAGGTCTGTCACAACCAGACAGTTGAGAAGCTCTGACAGGAGCTTTCCAGATCCTCCTCCTTGAGTTTCTTTGTTTTGGTTAAGTTCCTCATCTCGTTAGTCTATCTCAGCTGTCATGCAGTTGGACTGATTGCTGCCCTTTAAGTTCCTCCCCAGAATGCAGTAGTGTGCGGCTTATACAACTTCCTGGAGTGTGTGTGCATGCTGTTCCTAGTTCTCAGTCCACAGTCCCCAGTCGTCTGCAAGATAAGTTCTGTTTATGTATTTATGATTTTCTGTTTTCTGGATCCAGGTGACCCTGACTCCCTCCGTGTCTGTGTAGGGAGCCGGTGGTCGTGTCCCCTCACTATTGTATGGTCATCAGGTGTAAGATAGTCGAGGTACGTGGATATGCGCCCATCCACCTTTGGGGTGGTCGCATAGGCTGAGCAATAAGGGAGAGCGGCAGGTCTCTTGCAGGGGTCTCCCTTTTGTTCCTTAGTTGTGGATCCAGTGAGTCATTGTTCATATTGTATTGTCTTGTTTCCTGTACACCATCCGTGACATTATAAGCCGCCAAAACCGTCTCAAGCATGGATCCGGTTTCACTTTTGGCTGAGCGCTTCCAGGGTCTTTCATTGGAGGTAGCTGATCTCCGTAAGACTTTTTCTCAGTTTCAAGTGACCGGTTCAGCTTGCGTTCATGGAGTTTGTTCTGAGCCTAAGATCTCGCTCCCAGATACGTTCTCGGGGGCAGTGAGTATTTTGTGCGTTTTAGAGAGGCTTGCAAACTCCATTTTCGCCTTCTTCCCCATTCCTCTGGTGATGAAGAACGGAGGGTGGGGATCATTATATCGCTGCTCAGGGGTAACGCTCAATCCTGGGCCTTTTCGCAGCCGGAGGGGGCACGCCGCCTCCGTTCAGTGGATGAATTCTTTTTAGCCCTGGGTCAGATATATGATGATCCGGATCGTATTGCTCTGGCTGAGTCTAGACTACGTCTGTTATGCCAGGGTAAACAATCCGCAGAGATATACTGCTCAGAATTTCGGAGATGGGCAGCTGATACTGGTTGGAATGATGCTGCACTCCGAAGTCAATTTTGCCATGGTCTTTCAGAGAGATTGAAAGATGCATTTGCCTTTCATGAGAGACCTACCTCCTTGGATTCTGCTATGTCTCAGGCCGTTCGTATTGACAGGCGTCTTAGAGAGAGAGGAGAGATCTCTCCTTCCTGTCATGCACTGTCCCGGGACAGTGCAGCAGTCTCTTCCTGTGCGCAGGGGTCTCAGTCGCTGTCAGTCCCTTCTGAGCAGGAGCCCATGCAGCTGGGGTTGATTGCCTCTGACAATAGAAGATTCAGCCCGCATGGGAGGGTTTGTTTTTGTTGTGGAGGTATAAATCATTTGGCAAATGTTTGTCCCTCTAGGAGATTCAGGCAGTCTTCTGGGAGTAATAAAGAAACAAAAAGGAAAAAATCTTTTAAAAATGTTCCGTCTGTTACTATTGGCAGGGTTGAGGCGGAAATTGAAGGTTTTCCGTTTGCTTGTAGTTCCCGTTTTGTCCTGCCTGCTAGGGTGGCGCTAGAGAGCAAAAGCATTTTTTGTGAGATTTTTGTGGATAGTGGAGCAGCTGTCAATCTCATTGATAATCAATTTGCAATAACTCATGGTTTCCAGGTATGCACTTTAGGAAAGGATATTCCTGTTTTTGCTATTGATTCCGCTCCACTTTCTCAGAAATCATTAAAGGGCATAGTTCACAATATCCGTTTAATTGTGAGTGATGCTCATGTTGAGGATGTGTCATGTTTCGTCCTTAGCGGTTTGCCTACTCCTCTAGTGTTGGGGCTACCCTGGCTCACTAAACATAACCCTACCATTGATTGGCAAGCGAGGCAAATAAATGGTTGGAGTGACTTTTGCAGAGAGAATTGCCTCATGACATCTGTTTCTGAGGTTTCTACTAAGACTGTACCACCTTTTCTCTCTGAATTTTCGGATGTCTTCTCTGAGAGTGGAGTTCAGGATTTGCCCCCGCACAGGGAGTACGATTGCCCTATTAATCTCATCCCAGGCGCCAAGCTGCCTAAATCTCGTTTATACAATCTTTCCCAACCTGAGAGGGTCGCTATGCGTGCTTATATCTCTGAGAGTCTGAGAAAAGGACACATACGACCCTCGAAGTCACCTGTTGCCGCTGGTTTTTTCTTTGTTAAGAAAAAAGATGGTTCTTTAAGACCTTGTCTGGATTTCAGGGAGTTGAACAGTATCACTATTCGTGACCCTTATCCGCTTCCTCTGATCCCGGACCTGTTTAACCAGGTTGTTGGGGCTAAAGTCTTTTCAAAATTAGACCTAAGAGGGGCATACAACCTGGTCAGGGTCAGAGAAGGAGATGAATGGAAGACGGCTTTCAATACCCCTGAGGGCCATTTTGAGAATTTGGTTATGCCTTTTGGTTTGATGAATGCCCCAGCCGTTTTTCAGCATTTCGTCAACAGCATTTTTTATAATTTAATGTGAAAATTTGTATTAGTGTATTTGGATGACATTTTGATTTTTTCTCCTGATTTCAAGACTCATAAGGAACACTTACGTCAGGTCTTGCTCATTCTGCGGGAGAATAAATTATACGCGAAACTGGAAAAATGTGTGTTTGCGGTTCCAGAAATTCAATTTCTGGGGTTTCTTCTCTCCGCTTCTGGTTTTCGCATGGACCCCGAGAAGGTCCGCGCTGTGCTTGAGTGGGAGCTTCCTGAGAATCAGAAGGCGCTGATGCGTTTTTTGGGCTTTGCCAATTATTACAGGAAATTTATTTTGAATTATTCCTCTGTTGTTAAACCACTCACTGATATGACCAGAAAGGGGGTAGATTTTTCTTCCTGGTCGGTAGAGGCGCGTAAGGCCTTTTCTAATATCAATGAGAGTTTTGCTTCCGCTCCCATCCTGGTACAACCTGATATTTCGTTACCCTTCATAGTTGAGTTTGATGATTCTGAGGTAGGGGTGGGTGCGGTCTTGTCTCAGGGTTCCTCTCCTGCCAAATGGCAACCGTGTGCCTTTTTCTCAAAGAAACTCTCCTCCGCAGAGAGAAATTATGATGTGGGAGATAGGGAATTGTTGGCCATCAAGTTGGCTTTTGAAGAATGGCGCCATTGGCTAGAGGGAGCCAGACACCCTATTACCGTGTTTACTGACCATAAAAATCTGGCCTACTTGGAGTCAGCCAAGCGTCTGAACCCGAGACAGGCCAGATGGTCTTTGTTCTTTTCAAGGTTTAATTTTGTTGTCACGTTCCGCCCTGGGGTTAAGAATGTGAAGGCAGATGCCCTGTCACGTTGTTTTCCGGGAGATGGGAATTTTGAAGACCCGGGTCCCATTTTGGCTGAAGGTGTGGTGGTCTCTGCTCTTTTTCCTGAATTGGAGGCAGAGGTGCAGGCAGCCCAGTCAGAGGCTCCTGATCTTTGTCCTCCTGGGAGGTTGTTTGTGCCTCTCGCTTTGAGACACAAGATTTTTAAGGAACACCACGATACGGTCCTTGCTGGGCACCCGGGGGCAAGAGCCACACTGGATCTCATCGCTCGGAGATTCTGGTGGCCTGGGCTTCGTAATTCGGTTGAGGGTTTTGTGGCAGCTTGCGAGACTTGCGCTCGTGCCAAAGTCCCTCATTCACGGCCATCAGGTCCTCTCCTTCCCTTACCCATTCCTTCCCGTCCTTGGACACATCTGTCCATGGACTTCATAACGGACTTGCCTCGTTCCTCGGGGAAGACTGTGATTCTGGTGGTGGTGGACCGTTTTAGCAAAATGGTGCATTTCATCCCTTTTCCTGGTTTGCCCAATGCTAAGACGCTGGCGCAGGCATTTATTGACCACATTGTCAAATTGCATGGTATTCCTTCAGACATAGTCTCTGATAGGGGCACGCAGTTTGTTTCCAGATTCTGGAAGGCTTTCTGTTCTCGCTTGGGGGTTCGGTTGTCATTCTCTTCTGCTTTCCACCCGCAGTCGAATGGCCAGACAGAGCGCGTCAATCAGAATCTGGAGACATATCTGCGCTGTTTTGTGGCGGAGAATCAGGAGGATTGGTGTTCTTTTTTGTCCCTTGCTGAGTTTGCTTTAAATAACCGTCGTCAGGAGTCCTCTGATAAGTCACCATTTTTTGGTGCATATGGGTTTCATCCGCAGTTTGGGACTTTCTCGGGAGAGGGGTCTTCTGGTTTACCTGATGAGGACAGATTCTCCTCGTCTTTGTCATCTATTTGGCAAAAGATTCAGGATAATCTAAAGAGCATGAGTGAGAGATATAAGCGTGTGGCAGATAAGAGACGTGTGCCTGGTCCAGACCTGAATGTTGGTGATCTGGTGTGGTTGTCTACCAAGAATATCAAATTGAAGGTTCCCTCCTGGAAGTTGGGTCCTAGGTTTATTGGGCCTTACAAGATCCTGTCTGTCATCAATCCTGTTGCCTACCGTCTTGATCTTCCTCAGACTTGGAAGATCCATAATGTTTTTCATAAGTCCTTATTGAAACCTTATGTTCAACCTATTGTACCCTCGCCTTTGCCTCCTCCTCCGATTATGGTTGATTGAAATCTTGAATTTCAGGTCTCTAGGATTGTGTATTCTCGTCTTGTCCGCGGTTCCCTCCAGTACCTCGTTCATTGGGAGGGTTATGGTCCTGAGGAGAGGATGTGGGTCCCAGTGACGGACATTAAGGCCACTCGTCTCATCAGGGCTTTCCATAGGTCCCATCCTGAGAAGGTGGGCCCTGAGTGTCCGGAGTCCACTCGTAGAGGGAGGGGTACTGTCACAACCAGACAGTTGAGAAGCTCTGACAGGAGCTTTCCAGATCCTCCTCCTTGAGTTTCTTTGTTTTGGTTAAGTTCCTCATCTCGTTAGTCTATCTCAGCTGTCATGCAGTTGGACTGATTGCTGCCCTTTAAGTTCCTCCCCAGAATGCAGTAGTGTGCGGCTTATACAACTTCCTGGAGTGTGTGTGCATGCTGTTCCTAGTTCTCAGTCCACAGTCCCCAGTCGTCTGCAAGATAAGTTCTGTTTATGTATTTATGATTTTCTGTTTTCTGGATCCAGGTGACCCTGACTCCCTCCGTGTCTGTGTAGGGAGCCGGTGGTCGTGTCCCCTCACTATTGTAGGGTCATCAGGTGTAAGATAGTTGAGGTACGTGGATATGCGCCCATCCACCTTTGGGGTGGTCGCATAGGCTGAGCAATAAGGGAGAGCGGCAGGTCTCTTGCAGGGGTCTCCCTTTTGTTCCTTAGTTGTGGATCCAGTGAGTCATTGTTCATATTGTATTGTCTTGTTTCCTGTACACCATCCGTGACAAGGTCTGAATTGACCTGCGGTTTTCTGAGATCACCGACATGGGGGGTCGCATTTGCCCCAGGTGCCTGCTCAATGATTTGAGCAGGCACCGGGTTCCGATCACCGCCCGCCGAGCGGCGGTGATCGGAACCATTCATGACGTACCGGTACGTCATGTGTCCTTAAGTACCAGGACATCATGACGTACCGGTACGTCATGTGTCCTTAAGAGGTTAAGGTGAAATAAGGCTGTGTCCTTAAGGAGTTAAAGGACAACCAGGTTCTGCCAAAACCCGGAACGGCACTTAAACTCCGGTCCGGTACTTGATCTCACCTGGCTGGAAATCAGCCCAGCCGCCCATGTTGGGAGGAAAATACCTGCCTTCCCAAACAAAGCCCCTTGCTATGTCACATACCCCCCCTCCCTTTGTTCAACCCTGAGGGGGTGAACACACACCAGACAGTGTACCCGGGACAGGGCATCCGCGTTTTCCTGTAACCGGCCTGCCCTGTGTACTACTGTAAACTTAAAGTTTTGCAAGGACGAGAACCATCTGGTGAACCGAGCATTCCTCTTTTTGGCCTGGCTCATCCACTTCAGAGGGGAGTGGTCATTTACCAGATGGAACTTTCTCCCCAACAGATAATAGCGGAGAGACTTGATGGCCAGGCACTCTCTCTCCACTATACTGTATCAGGTCTCGGCTGGGGTGAGCTTACGGCTGAGGAAGACAACGGGATGCTCCTCCCCGTTGACTTCCTGAGACAGTAAAGCACCAAGGCCCACTTCGGAGGCATCGGTTTGTACTATAAACTCCCTTTTAAAGTCGGGTGTCACCAAAACCGGGGACCCACACAGGGCCGACTTCAAAGCGGAGAAAGCCTCTTCCGCCTGGTCATTCCAGTGTACCATCACGGACTTCCGTCCCTTCAAGAGCTCTGGCAGTGGAGCTGCTAAAGTGGCAAAATGGGGAACGAACCTCATATAATAGCCCACCATTCCCAGGAATGACTTTACTTGCCTATAGGTGACAGGTCGGGGACAAATCCTTATTGCCTCTATTTTGTTTACTTGGGGTTTGATGACTCCGCGCCCAATGACATACCCTAGGTATTTGGTCTCCTCTAACCCTATCGCACATTTTTTGGGGTTAGCTGTAAGACCAGCCTTTCGAAGGGAGTTCACTATGGCCTGTACTTTGGGCAGGTGACTTTCTCAGTCGGTACTGTGAATGACAACATCATCCAGGTAAGCCGAGGCGTACCGCCAATGTCCATTAGACGTTGAAAAGTGGCAGGGGCACCATGCAGACCGAAGGGTAACAACTTATATTGGTACAGCCCCTCTGGTGTAATGAAGGCAGTTTTCTCCTTGGCAGCCTCCGTCAAGTGTACCTGCCAGTACCCTTTGGTGAGGTCCAAAACAGAAAAATACCGGGCTTGGCCTGACCTTTCAATAAGCTCATCCACCCGAGGCATGAGATATGCATCAAATTTAGATATTTCGTTCAGCTTATGAAAATCGTTACAAAACTGTAACGTCCCGTCCGACTTTGGTATTAAGACTATAGGACTGGCCTACTCACTTCTAGACTCCTCGATGACGTCTAGCCGCAGCATGAGCTGCACTTCCTCCAAGATGGCTTGTCGCCGAGCCTCAGGTACCCGGTATGGCTTTAACCGGACTTTTGCCTGAGGCTCAGTGACAATGTCATGCTGGATTGCGGAAGTGTGTCCAGGGAGGTCCGAGAACACATCCATGTTCCGACTAATGAACTCCCTGGTCTCCTGAGCCTGTTTAGAGGAGAGGCTGTCAGCAACTTTTACTGTGGCAACCGCTTCCCTCGCCTCAGACATAGGAGCCGGAACCTCTTCCCCTAGAAAGCACGGCCGCAGGCTGTCTTCAGTATAGGTCTCCCTATCTTTCCAAGGTTTAAGTAAATTAACATGGTAAACCTGCTCCGGCTTCCGCCGCCCTGGCTGGTGTACCTTGTAATTTACCTCTCCAACTTTCTCGAGTACCTCGTAGGGCCCCTGCCATCTAGCCAGGAACTTACTGTCCACGGTCGGTACCAGAACCAAAACCCATCTTGCATCTTGACAACATACTCCAGGACACTTTTATGTGGAGTGGGTTGCTGTTCCCATGCCTCTTTGGCCATGTCCAACAGACCATGAGGATGTCTGCCATAAAGCAAATTGATGGGCGAGAACCCATAAAAGCCTGGGGTACTTCTCGCACTGCGAACATGACATAGTGCAGAAGAAGGTCCCAATCCTTCCCATCTTTAGACACTACCCTTTTAAACATAGTTTTTAGAGTTTTGTTAAACCTTTCCACCAGACTGTTTGTTTGCGGATGGTACACAAACGTCCATAACTGTCTGATATGCAGCAATTTACAGAGTTCCCTCATGACCTTGGACATAAAAAGGGTCCCCTGGTCAGTCAGAATCTCTTTAGGTAGCCCCACTCGGGAGAACATCTCCATTAGCTCCTTAGCTATAAGCTTCGCCGATGTATGTCGCAGTGGCACCGCCTCCGGGTACCGAGTGGCGTAGTCCAGGACGACCAAGATGCGTTGGTGTCCTCTAGCGGACTTCGGTACTGGGCCTATGAGGTCCATAGTGATTTGCTCAAACGGCACCTCGATGATCGGGAGAGTTACCAAGGAACTGCGAAAAAGCTGTTGGGGGCTAGTTGCCTGGCAGGTCGGGCAAGATTTATAGAATTCTTCCACCTCCCTCAACACACTGGGCCAGTAAAACCGTTGTAGTACCAGGTCCTGTGTCTTCTGCATTCACAGATGACCCCCGAGAACATGTTGGTGGGCTAACTCTAACACGAGTTTGCGATAAGCCTGGGGCACCACCAACTGTTCAATGGATTCACCTCGCAGCTGGTTTACCCGGTACAACATACCCTGATGAACCACAAAATGGCGGAACACCGACTCTGCCCCTGGTTGTTGTGGTTCACCATCTACTATTAATACATTTTCCCAGGCTCGGGATTGGGTTGGGTCCCGATGTTGGGCGGTACCAAAATTATCACCGGAGACATTGAGGTCTGCCAGCTCAGGACCCGGCAGCAAGTCCTCCATGTCTCCCACCATCACACTTACCGGGGTTGTCTACCCCTCTTCCACCGAAGTGGTGGTCACCCCTACTGCTGACTCAGCTTCCCAGGGTTCTGGTCTCCCCCCTGATCCGGGCCACTCAGCTAGGGTTATCCCTGTCTTATGGGTATCAGTTACTCTCGTAGCAGGCCACAGTGCTGGGAAGCCCGGGAAGTTTCTCCCTATTATAAGTTCGTAGTGTAGATTGATGACGAAAGCCACCTCGTTGGTCAAACTGCCGGCAACCGTGGATAGAGACACCATAGCAGTGGGGTAGTCTTTTAAGTCTCCATGAATACACATGACTTTCCGGCCAGTATACTCAGTTGACCGTACGAGGGGAGCCCTTACCAGGGTCAACAGACTCCCTGAGTCCAACAGAGCCTCCGCTGGAGTGTCTCCTACCTCCACCTGGCACAAGTGATTCAGAGTCTCCGGGGCCCCCGCTGCACACAGCTTCCTAGCATATAACGACTGACGGAAGCCATATTTCGTGTCCATGGGTTCCACCTGATGTGGGCAGTCAGCTCGTACATGGCCAGTCTCCCGACACCGCCAACAGACTATCGGAGATGGGTCCACAGGGGGTACTTCCCGGACGGGTTTGGTGGGCACAAACCGCCGGGTCTGGGATGGAGAGTTACAGGATTTGACTACCCCCCTCCCAAAATAACCCCCCCCGTAGATTCAGGGTAGCCTCATAGCGCTCCACCAGGTCGACCATCTCGAGAGCATTACCTGGAGAGACCTGTCCGATAGAGATGACCTGAACTATTCGCCGGCTAACAGTTCCTGGCGAACATATCTTGTTCGCGTTCGCCGTGGCATATGCAATGTTCGGTCCGCCCCTATTCGTCATCATTGTGTAAACTTTGACCCTGTACCTCACAGTCAGCAGACACATTCCAGCCAATCAGCATCATACACTCCCTCCCAGACCGTCCCACCGCCTGGACAGCATCCATTTTAGATTAATTTGGAAGCTGCATTCTTAGCGAGAGAAGGGACAGTGTAGCTGCTGCTGATTTAATAGTGAAATTGATAGCTAGGCCAGTGTATTCAGTGTCCACTACAGTCCTGAAAGACTCAGCTGATCTCTGCTATAAGGACAGCACCCCATCAGTCAGCTTTTTTATTTATTTTTCCTGTGTGATCTAATTGCAGATTTCTGCCAGCGTGTGTGTCAGGCTCACAGCGTATACTGTGCCCACTTGCCTAGTGCCACCACTCATATCTGGTGTCACAGTAGCTTGCATTAAAAAAAAACTGTAGTATAATAGCAGTCAGTTGCCTGCACGCGCGTGTGTGTTTCGTGCCCTGCTGCAAGTGCATAGTGTCACAATAGAATATATACGGAACTGAGAATGCCTTTATGTATTCAAATTAATATATAACTTTTATTTTGTCATATAAAATAAGTGAGACAGTTAGGTGTAGTAGAAACCTGCACTATAGAAGGTAGGGGGCGCACTGGGTCTATACTTGCAAATAAGGCCCAGTATCCTAGTCTGTTGGGGGAATGCTGGGGAGGAGCCTACTAATGAGGACCCTAACTCTCCCTAGGTGCTCGCCCTACTTGGCCTAGTCTACTGAATGTGGTTACCTCAGTGGCTGTAGTCGGGGCACTCGTCCTTATAAGGACGACCCCCAGCCTCAGGAACCTCGGGCCTGTGCTGTACAGCCCTATGCTCTTACCTCCCTAATAAATGTCAATTGTACCTTTTACCAACGCGTTTCACCAAGTGTGGACTCGGCTCATCAGGGATATTGGTTGACAGGGCACCGGATGCAGTGGCTGTGGCAATCTTTCATACTCCCGCGTCTCCTTTTAAGCGCGCCGTTCTTCCCACATTGTGCGTCAGTAATCACATGCCCTCTTCATACGGAGATACACATCACGAGGTACCGCCTCATTACGAGTACGGGCTCGCTGCGCTCCGTCACTACCCGGAAGTGACATGTTATGTGGGCGTGGTAAGTTGCTATGGGGATCTAGCTCCGCGTCCCCGGCTAAACTTAAGTACAGCAAGTCTCTGATAGTGATCGCTATATAGCAATCTTGGTACCGTCTGAGTCAGAGGAAGAAACAAGTGATTACAGCAGTACTCATTAAGGAATAGAGATGGCGTTAACTCTCTTTGTCCTGAACAGTGCTCCGGACCCTAGTGAGAACATTTAAGTCTATTCTACATAACCTGGGCATTGTTGCCTCAGTGTTTGTATACTTTAGAGGTGCTGGTCAGATTATAGGGACTATATACAATACTGAATTCATGTGTATATATCAAACAGGTATGCCAGTACATCATCAGTACCTATCTCTATAATTATATAGGGTAGATCTATCTGAGTGGACACATATACACAGAGTAGATTCACTAGAGGTACCGATCATGACATTGGGATTCAATATAGTACCTGTGTGCCATATACACAGAGAGTAGGTGTACCAAAGCATCATCAGTGCTAATTCATATAGTTATTTGGATGTATGGATTATCCATTGCTGTCAGCAATATCCTATAAATGCACATGAAGACGGTGCTTTGGATAGTGGGTAGGTATGGAGGGGTGGATTAGTTGATGTCCTGGATGTATAGCCGTATAGTTTGGTCTACTGTATATATGATTTTTTACAGGAATGGCTTGTATGAGAGGTACTCATTGAGACCATTAGGTGTCACTGATTTAAGTTTAAAGATCCATCTCGTTTCTGCCTTTAGGATCATTTTGTCCCAATCTCCACCTCTTTTCGGTTTGGGGACATACTGGATGCCTATGCATAGTGTCACCAGCGCAACTCATATCTGGTGTCACAGTAAATTACATTAAAAAAAAAACAACAATTTTAACTGAGAATAAATAGCAGTCAGTTGCCTGCACGTGTTTGTGTGTTTCGTGCACTGCTGCAAGTGCATAGTGTCACCAGCGCAACTCATTTCTGGTGTCATAGTAGATTACATTAAAAAAAATAACAATTTTGACTGTGAATAAATAGCAGTCAGTTGCCTGCACGTGTTTGTGTGTTTAAGGCCCTGCTGCAAGTGCATAGTGTCACCAGCGCAACTCATTTCTAGTGTCACAGTAGATAACATTAAAAAAAAATATTAATAATTTTGACTGTGAATAAATAGCAGTCAGTTCACTGCACGCGCGTGTGTGTTTCGTGCACTGCTGCAAGTGCATAGTGTCACCAGCGCAACTCATATCTGGTGTCACAGTAGATTACATATAAAAAAATATAATTGACTGTGAATAAATAGCAGTCAGTTGCCTGCACGTGTTTGTGTGTTTCGTGCACTGCTGCAAGTGCATAGTGTCACCAGCGCAACTCATATCTGGTGTCACAGTAGATTACATTTAAAGAAAAACAACAATTTGACTGTGAATAAATAGCAGTCAGTTGCCTGCACGTGTTTGTGTGTTTAAGGCCCTGCTGCAAGTGCATAGTGTCACCAGCGCAACTCATATCTGGTGTCACAGTAGCTTGCACGCATAGTACAACTAAACTAATCTAAAAAAAATGGCAGGAAGAGGCAGGCCACCCCGCAGGGGCCGTCGTGGTCGTGGTGTTGTGATTCTTTTTGGCCCTAGAATAATGCCCAGTGTTCAGAGGCCACGTACCCTGAACTCAAAAAGTTCTGAGGACATAGTTGACTGGCTAACACAGGACACCCAGTCTTCTACAGCTTCCGCTCGGAACCTTGACGCACCATCCTCCTCCAGCTCAGCTTCGGGCACCTCTCAAGTTACCACTCGCCCGCCTGCCGCCACCACCAACACTAGCACCACAGCTGCTTCTCTTGATCTGTCAGAGGAGTTATTTACACATCAGTTGGAAGAAATGAGTGATGCGCAACCATTATTGCCAGAGGATGGAGATAACAGGGATATGTCTCAGTCAGGCAGCATTACACACATGGACATACGGTGTGATGGTGATGATGTTGTACCCGCTGCTGCTTCCTTTGCTGAGTTGTCAGATACAAGTGAAGCGGTTGATGATGACGATGTGTCCGTGGATGTCACGTGGGTGCCCGCTCGAAGAGAAGAAGAACAGGGGGAAAGTTCAGATGGGGAGACAGAGAGGAAGAGGAGACGAGTTGGAAGCAGGGGAAGGTCATCGCAAGGAGCTAGTGGCACAGTCAGACAGCATGCATCGGCACCCGGGGTCAGCCAGACAGCACGCCGATCTACGCATGCTGTTGCCACCACCAGAATGACGTCATTGAGATAAGCTTTGTGGCATTTTTTTTGTGTGTCTGCCTCTGACAACAGCGATGCAATTTGCAACTTGTGCCAAAAGAAACTGAGTCGTGGGGAGTCCAACACCCACCTAGGTACAACTACTTTGCGAAGGCACATAATCTCAAATCACAAACGCCTATGGGATCAACACATGAGTACAAGCAGCACACAAACTCAAAGCCGCCATCCTCATCCTGGTCCAGCATCTTCAGCCACGTCAACCACTGCTGTACTCCTTGCCCCCTCTCAACCATCCGCCACTCCGTCTCTCGCCTTGAGCAGTTCCTGCTCATCTGCCCACAGTCAAGTGTCTGTCAAGGACATGTTTGAATGTAAGAAGCCAATGTCACAAAGTCACCCCCTTGCCCGGCGTCTGACAGCTATCTTTTTGGAACTCTTAGCCCGCCAGCTTTTACCATACAAGCTGGTGGAGTCTGAGGCCTTCAAAAAATTTGTAGCTATTGGGACACCGCAGTGGAAGGTACCCGGCCGAAATTCTTTTGCACAAAAGGCAATCCCCAACCTGTACTCGATTGTGCAAAAGGAAGTCATGGCATGTCTGGCACACAGTGTTGGGGCAAGGCTCCATCTGACCACTGATACCTGGTCTGCAAAGCACGGTCAGGGCAGGTATATCACCTACACTGCGCATTGGGTAAACCTGCTGACGGCTGCCAATCATGGAATGCGTGGCTCTGCAGAGGAGTTGGTGACACCGCCACGACTTGCAGAAAGGCCTGCTGCCACCTCCTCTACTCGTCCTACTCCATCCTCTTCCATAACCTCCTCGGCTGAGTCCTCTTCTGCTGCGGCGTCTGGCTGCACATACACTGTATCCCTCCAGCTCCCCAGGGTCTATTCCACATTCCTGATACGACAGTGTCACGCCGTCTTGGGGTTGACTTGCCTGAAAGCAGAGAGTCACACCGGACCAGCACTTCTGTCCGCCCTGAACGCACAGGTGGATCAGTGGCTGACTCCGCACCAACTGGAGATCGGCAAAGTGGTGTGTGACAACGGAAGCAATTTGTTGGCGGCATTGAATTTGGGCAAGTTGACACATGTGCCGTGCATGGCACATGTGTTGAATCTGATTGTACAACGCTTTGTGCATAAGTACCCAGGCTTACAGGACGTCCTCAAGCAGGCCAGGAAGGTGTGTGGCCATTTCAGGCGTTCCTACACGGCCATGGTGCACTTTTCAGATATCCAGCGGCGAAACAACATGCCAGTGAGGCGCTTGATTTGTGACAGCCCGACACGTTGGAATTCAACACTCCTAATGTTCGACCGCCTGCTCCAACAAGAAAAAGCCGTCAACGAGTATTTGTATGACTGGGGTGCTAGGACAGCCTCTGCGGAGCTGGTAATTTTTTTGCCATGTTACTGGACGCTCATGCGCAATGCCTGTAGGCTCATGCGTCCTTTTGAGGAGGTGACAAACCTAGTCAGTCGCACCGAAGGCACCATCAGCGACATCATCCCATTTGTTTTCTTCCTGGAGCGTGCCCTGCGAAGAGTGCTGAATCAGGCCGTAGATGAGCGTGAAGAGGAAGAGGAAAAGTTGTGGTCACCATCACCACCAGAAACAACCTTATCAGCATCGCTTGCTGGACCTGCGGCAACGCTGGAAGAGGAGTGTGAGGAAGAGAAGTCAGAAGAGGAATGTGGCTTTGAGGAGGAGGAGGAAGACCAACCACAGCAGGCATCCCAGTGTGCCCGTTGTCACCTATCTGGTACCCGTGGTGTTGTACGTGGCTGGGCGGAAGAACATACCTTCAGTGAGATCACTGAGGACGAGGAACGGGACATGAGTAGCTTGGCATCCAACCTTGTGCAAATGGGGTCTTTCATGCTGTCATGCCTGTTGAGGGACCCTCGTATAAAAAGGCTAAAGGAGAACGACCTGTACTGGGTGTCCACGCTACTAGACCCCCGGTATAAGCAGAAAGTGCCTGAAATGTTACCGAATTACCGCAAGTCGGAAAGGATGCAGCAGTTCCAAAATAAATTAAAAAGTATGCTTTACACAGCGTATAAGGGTGATGTCACAGCACAACGGGAATCTAACAGGGGAAGAGGTCAAAGTAATCCTCTTCCTACCATGAAACGCTGGCAAGGACAGGGCGCTTTACAGACGTGTTGTTGATGGAGGACATGCAGAGCTTTTTAAGTCCTACTCATCGCCACAGCCCTTCGGGGTCCAACCTCAGAGAACGACTCGACCGACAGGTAGCAGACTACCTCGCCTTAACTGCAGATATCGACACTCTGAGGAGCGATGAACCGCTTGACTACTGGGTGTGCAGGCTTGACCTGTGGCCTGAGCTATCCCTAGAACTTCTGGCCAGCCCCGCTTCAAGTGTCCTGTCAGAAAGGACCTTCAATGCAGCAGGAGGTATTGTCACTGAGAAGAGAAGTCGCCTAGGTCAAAAAAGTCTAGATTACCTCACCTTTATTAAGATGAAGGAGGCATGGATCCTGAAGGGACTGAAAGTGGGCGACACATTCGACTAAAAAAGGCCTGATGAGATGAGCTGCCTTGGGCTAAAAATGGTCCACACGCTGCTGTATTTTATCTCTGAATGCCGGATGACTTGCCTGACTTATCCACCACCAACTAGGGTTCAAGCCGCAATGTTTTAGGGCACTTTCTGCCTGGGAAACATCAATTTTTCTGGCCACTACTGCAGCAGCGGCTGCAACAATACCTAATTTTTCAGGCATGTGTACATGCCTAATATTTCTGGCCTCTGGTGCTGCACTGTGGCTGCAAAAAACAAACAGAAAAAAAGGCACATAGATGTGTCAATTCCCCTTCATGATCGTTACCTTGTTGTGGTGAAGGGGCTTGCGTATCACAATGAAGCGACCACCTCTATGAGTGTGTTGGCAATGGCAATGTTGGCACACCCCAGATGATAAGGTCGTTGCTTCATTGTGAACAGACCAAAAGTGATCGGCTGGATAGTTTTGCATAGAAAAAACATTAATTTTCTTTGTGAGCATCTAAGGTGATCATTAAAGCCTACTAGGCCAACAATGGGCCCACACTGCAGAATCATTGTTTTCTGGGTCACTTAACTGTCACTGAACTACCTCAGCACGACCATAGACTTTGTAAAACCCCCATCGCCTGCAATCTCCCAAACGTGCGCACGAGCACAGTCATCACTACACCAAGATTGACGCATAGAGGAATAAAATTTATGTCATGAGTGTGTCAACTATTGACAACTCTTTGCGGCTGTCTAAAATCTATTCCATACACGTCCCCTGATAGGGGATGTAACAGGGATTAAACTGATAGGAATAGTACTACTTAACACACCATTCCTATCTGGTGGCACAGTACATTGCACGGCGCACACGCAGTGCCCCAAATTGGAAGTAGGAGGACCGACCAAGCATCTTTTTCCATCTCCCGGTTCCTAAAATCTATTCCATACACGTCCCCTGATAGGGGACGTAACAGGGATTAAACTGATAGGAATAGTACTACTTAACACACCTTATATTAACGCAGAGAGAGGCAACGCAGAGAGAGGAGTCTGAAGAAGAGGAGTCAGAGGAGGAAGGTAGCTTTGAGGAGGTGGAAGACCAACCACAGCAGGCGTCCCAGGGGGCTTGTTGTCACCTTTCGGGGACCCTTGGTGTTGTACGTGGCTGGGTGGAGGATGAGACCTTCAATGACATCAGTGAGGACAAGGAAAGGGACATGGCTAGCTTGGTATCCAACCTTGTGCAAATGGGTAGTTTGCGGTTGTGCAAATGGACTGTTTGCGGTTGTTTGCGGTTGTTTGCAGTGCGTTAAACGGGGAGTTTGGTCTGTCATAGTTTGGTCTGTCACTGTGAAGCGGGCTTAACCCTTACACTACCTGATCGATACAACATCATACCTGATGTTTTAAAGCACGTTATTCCAATCAATTTAGGACTGTTAGGTGATTTATGCCCTTTATGGATTAAAACCCGACTCTGCGTCAACTACGTAATTTTCCATGGGAGTTTTGCCATGGATCCCCCTCCGGCATGCCACAGTCCAGGTGTTAGTCCCCTTGAAACAACTTTTCCATCACTATTGTGGCCAGAAAGAGTCCCTGTGTGCTTTAAAATTTGCTTGCCTATTGAAGTGTATGGCGGTTCGCCCGGTTCGCCCGTTCGCGAACATTTGCGAAAATTTGCGTTCTCCGTTCGCGAACGGAAAATTTTATGTTTGCGACATCTCTACTGTCCGATCCATTGTTGGAAAAGGGGTGCAAATCCCTCCAGAACATATCAGCCAACAGACGGTCCAGCATAGCAGTGGGGCTCAGCACGTCAGGCTGTAGCCATTTTTGCAAGAGGTTAAGCAGATTATAATACTGGGGTCTCACAGGCTCAGCCAGCTTAAACCCTATATTGATGCACCCGCTGGGCCCAGACCAACACATTCACCCCCAATCTTGCCAGAATCTCACCCTTGACTTTCTGGTAGTCAGCCGCTTGATCGTCCGGCAAGTCGACATACACCCGCTGGGAATCGGATGTCAGGAATGGAGCAACGACCTCAGCCCACTGATCTCGGGGTAGATTCTCCCTTGTGGCCACCTTCTCATACATCGCCAGGTAGGTTTCGACCTCATCTGCTGGTGTCATCTTGGGGATCACCGCACGGACCGCTTTCTGGACATCATGGCATCGTGAGTGCATATTCAAACAAATTTGTTACACCATTAGTCTGAGTTCTTCTAAATAGAAGAGTTTGTCCTCCAATTTATTATTTAAAACTAGCAGGCCGGAGGGAGAGGGTGACATGACTGCCTCTCTCCGGTCACATGGTAGGGGCGGGACCGCATTGAAGTGGCCTGTCATCGGAGCGCTAGCGCATGCGCCCTACTGGCCCTCAGCGCTGAGACAGGAGAGTCATGTGATCGCAAACCTTGAAACAGGGACATCTATGTGTGGAGCACAGCGCGCCTGCAAGAAGTGCAATGTACTCTTGTGAATGTTAGGGAATTATCATGTGATTGCAAGTCAAGCGATCACATGATCAGTAACCAAGGAGGTGAGAACGCTTGAGTCAGAAACACATCGTTCTTGTGAAAAGTACCGATGTGTTAGGGTGGCCACTGAAAAGACATATATAAATAAGATAAAAAAAAAAAAAAAATTGATAATAATTGAAATAGAAAAAGAAAAATAGCCTACATATAAAATATAACTGTGTTTGTACACATGAGACAAGATGCTTATCATCTTGCTCATAAAAATGTAAAATGTATATAAACATATAAAAAAATACATAGATACAGTCAGGTCCATAAATATTGGGACATCGACACAATTCTAACATTTTTTGCTCTATACATCACCACAATGGATCTGACATGAAACAAACAAGATGTGCTTTACCTGCAGACTGTCAGCTTTAATTAAAGGGTATTTACATCCAAATCTGGTGAACGATGCAGGAATTATAACAGTTTGTATATGGGCCTCCCACTTGTTAAGGGACCAAAAGTAATGGGACAATTGGCTTCTCAGCTGTTCCATAGCCAGGTGTGTGTAATTCCCTTATTATCCCAATTACAATGAGCAGATAAAAGGTCCAGAGTTCATTTCAAGTGGTCTATTTGCATTTGGAATCTGTTGCTGTCAACTCTCAAGATGAGATCCAAAGAACTGTCACTATCAGTGAAGCAAGCCATCATTAGGCTAAAAAAACAAAACAAACCCATCAGAGAGATAGCAAAAACATTAGGCGTGGCCAAAACAACAGTTTGGAACATTCTTAAAAATAAGGAACGCACCGGTGAGCTAAGCAACACCAAAAGACCCGGAAGATCATGGAAAACAACAGTGGTGGATGACCGAAGAATTCTTTCCTTGGTGAAGAAAACACCCTTCACAACAGTTGGCCAGATCAAGAACACTCTCCAGGAGGTAGGTGTATGTGTCTCAATGTCAACAATCAAGAGAAGACTTCACCAGAGTGAATACAGAGGGTTCACCACAAGATGATCATGTAAACCATTGGTGAGCGTCAAATACAGGAAGGCCAGATTAGAGTTTGTCAAACGACATCTAAAAAAGCCTTCACAGTTCTGGAACAACATCTTATGGACAGATGAGACCAAGATCAACTTGTACCAGAGTGATGGGAAGAGAAGAGTATGGAGAAGGAAAGGAACTGCTCATGATCCTAAGCATACCACCTTATCAGTGAAGCATGGTGGTGGTAGT